>NC_069499.1:170916153-171038653 GCF_027579735.1 Bombina bombina | reverse complement strand
TTGTCTCCTCCTGGTGGGCTGGAGTGTAATTCTGTGATGTCTTGTGACCATCTGATGAAAGAACCCCCCACCCCCCTTTGCTTTCAACATGTACAGTTGTGCTCATAAGTTTACATACCCTGGCAGAATTTATGATTTCTTGGCCATTTTTCAGAGAATATGAATGATAACACAAAAACCTTTCTTTCACTCATGGTTAGTGTTTGGCTGAAGCCATTTTTTATCAATCAACTGTGTTTACTCTTTTTAAATCATAATGACAACAGAAACTACCCAAATGACTTGATCTAAAGTTTACATACCCTGGTGATTTTGGCCTGATAACATGCACACAAGTTGACACAATGGGGTTTGAATGGCTATTAAAAGGTAACCATTCTCACCTGTGATCTGTTTGCTTGTAATTAGTGCGTGTGTATAAAAGGTCAATGAGTTTCTAGACTCCTGACAGACCCTTGCATCTTTCATCCAGTGCTGCACTTACGTTTCTGGATTCTGAGTCATGGGGAAAGCAAAAGAATTGTCAAAGGATCTGCGGGAAAAGGTAGTTGAACTGTATAAAACAGGAAAGGGATATAAAAAGATATCCAAGGAATTGAGAATAACAATCAGCAGTGTTTAAACTCTAATCAAGAAGAGGAAAAGGAGGGGTTCTGTTGAAACCAAACCACGGTCAGGTAGACAAACTAAAATTTCAGCCACAACTGCCAGGAAAATTGTTCGGGATGCAAAGAAAAACCCACAAATTACTTCAAGTGAAATTCAGGACTCTGAAAACATGTGGTGTGGCTGTTTCAAGATGCACAATAAGGAGGCACTTGAAAAAAGATGGGCTGCATGGTCGAGTCGCCAGAAGAAAGCCATTACTACGCAAATGCCACAAAGTATCCCGATTACAATACGCCAAACAGCACAGAGACGAGCCTCAAACCTTCTGGAACAAAGTCATTTGGAGTGATGAGATAAAAATTTAGCTTTTTGGCCACAACCATAAACGCTACATTTGGAGAGGAGTCAACAAGGCCTATGATGAAAGGTACGCCATTCCTACTGTGAAACACGGAGGTGGATCGCTCATGTTTTGAGGATGTGTGAGCTGCAAAGGCACAGGAAATTTGGTCAGAATTAATGGCAAGATGAATGCAGTATGTTATCAAAAAATACTGGAGGAAAATTTGCATTCATCAGCCCGGAAGCTGCACATAGGACGTACTTGGACATTCCAACATGACAATGATACTAAACACAAGGCCAAGTCGACCTGTCATTGGCTACAGCAGAATAAAGTGAAGGTTCTGGAGTGGCCATCTCAGTCTCCTGACCTCAATATTATTGAGCCACTCTGGGGAGATCTCAAACGTGCAGTTCATGCAAGACAGCCCAAGAATTTACAGGAACTGGAGGCTTTTTGCCAGGAAGAATGGGCAGCTTTACCATCTGAGAAGATAAAGAGCCTCATCCACAAATACCACACAAGACTTCAAGCTATCATTGATGTTAAAGGGGGCAATACACTGTATTAAGAACTGGGGTATGTAAACTTTTGATCAGGGTCATTTGGGTAGTTTCTGTTGTCATTATGATTTTAAAAAAGTAAACACAGTTGATTGATAATAAATGGCTTCAGCCAAACACTAACCATCAGTGATAGAAAACATTTTGTGTTATCATTCATATTCTCTGAAAAATGGCCAAGAAATCATAAATTCTGCCAGGGTATGTAAACTTAAGAGCACAACTGTATCTTCTTGGATGTTTCTGTGTAAAACAGAGGCCTTCTATTATAACTTATTTGTAATGCTGTTTTTTTTCCTTTGATCCTCTTTAAACTTGTAATTCACTAAATATATTTATGAAATATTATGCACAAAAATACATATATTTGTAAGCAATGCATTAAAAAAATTATACAAAAAAACTACATGACATATTGCATATTCTTACCCAGCACCGATAATTCTGCATAAGATTTAGCTGAACTGCCTGGATACTACCATCATAACAACCAGTATAGATCTAGAAATAGAAGAGAAAAAAGTAACACGCATGTCAAAATTACATTAAATATAACTTACAATTCATGTCACAGGCAAAGTCAAAACATAACACACTAAACCTGAAAAAGTACAAGGAAAACCCAGTGACAAAAGGACATAAAATATTAAACTGAGGATACATGATTAGATGCTCAATCACCAAAGTGAGACACCTCAAGCCCTTAAAGGGACAGTCAACACCAGAATTGTTGTTGTTTTAAAAGATAATCCCTTAATTACCCATTCCCTAGTTTTGCATAACCAACACAGTTATAATTATACATGTTTTACCTCTGTAATTATCTTGCATCTAAGCCTCAGCAGACTGCCCCCTTATTTCAGTTCTTTTAACAGACTTGTATTTTAGCCAATCAGAGCTGTCTATCTATATGAAACACGTGAACTAATGCCTCTAGTGGTGAAAAACTATCAAAATGCATTTAGATTAGAGGCGGCCTTCAAGGTCTAAGAAACTAGCATATGAACCTCCTAGGTTTAGCTTTCAACCAAGAATACCAAGAGAACAAAGCAAAATTGGTGATAAAAGTAAATTGGAAAGTTGTTTAAAATTACATGCCTTATTGAAAGTTTTTTTGGACTTGACTGTCCCTTTAAAGAAATTTTCATAACAGTGGGATGACAGAGAAAATAATATTTGGTTTAAGAATTAAACATTTTTAGAAGACTTCAAGCTTTATCCCCATTCCCAATATTTCCTAGACATGTACCAGCAGACTGATAAGAACTTTATTTTTATGTAAGAACAAACAAGAAGGGAGAGGGTTCTGAAGAACCCCTTGTACTAGTTAAAACTAAAATCAGAAAAAACTCAAAGGGGGCGCTTAAGCTTAATATGACTAATTGCAGACAAAACCAATAAAGGTACAAATTCCCAAATCCGAAATTCCAGAATACTGAATTATTCTGAAACCAGACTTTTCAATTTCATCTTTTTTTTATTTTTTTTAAATTCTTGAAAATTACAATTTTCCACACCAGTAAGTCAGTCTTTTCTGCCTGCCTTGGTTTATATTTCTCAAAAAATGACAACTATTACCTTTCTGATTACAGCAATGTACTATTTAAACAAAATAATTAAAAATAATATAAAACTACCTTTAGGTTACATGTATAATCTGTATTATAATATGTTAACACCTTAACGACCAGCACCATACCCTGTACAACGCTGGTCGTTATGCCCTTAAGAACCAGTGACGTAGCCTGTACGTCGCTGCAGTCCTGGGCTTCTCTCTGCCGCGATCTCGCTCAAAATAGCGAGATTGCGCTATTTCTGCATGCCCCACGAGTGCAGAGAGACTTTCTGCCAGTACTTACGATGGCGGTGACAATTGTAAGGTGGGGGAGGGAAGAGAGCTGTTTGAGGGGGGTCAGGGAGGGATCACGGGGTCGGATGCTGATCTCTACACTAAAGTTCAAATTAACCCTACAAGCTACCTAATTAACCCCATCACTGCTGGGCATAATACAAGTGTGATGTGCAGCGGCATTTAGTGGCCTAACTACCAAAAAGCAATGCCAAAGCCATATATTTCTACTATTTCTGAACAAAGGGGATCCCAGAGAAGCATTTACAAACATTTATGCCATGATTGCACAAGCTGTTTGTAAATAATTTCAATGAGAAACCTAAAATTGTGAAAAAGTTAAAGGGACACTGAACCCAAATGTATTTCTTTTGTGATTCAGATAGAGCCATGCAATTTTAAGCAACTTTCTAATTTACTCCTATTATCAAATTTTCTTGGTATGTTTATTTGAAAAGCAAGAATGTAAGTTTAGATGCAGGCCCATTTTTGGTGAACAACCTGGGTTGTCCTTGCTGATTGGACAGCACCAATAAACAAGCGCTGTACATGGTTCTGAACCAAAAATTTGCTGTCTCCTTAGCTTAGATGCCTTTGTTTTCAAATAAAGATAGTAAGAGAACGCAGAAAAATTGATTTTAGGAGTAAATTAAAAAGTTGCTTAAAATTGCATGAATCATGAAAGGAAAAATGTGGGTTCAGTGTCCCTTTAACAATTTATTTTTTATTTGATTGCAAGTGGCGGTGAAATGGTGGCATGAAATATACCAAAATAGGCCTAGATCAATACCTTGGAATGTCTACTAAAAAAAATACAGGTGGCCCTCGTTTTACAACGGTTCAATTTACACCGTTTCAGAATAACAACCTTTTTTTCCAGTCATGTGATTGCTATTGAGAAGCAGTGCATTTTTTTTTTTAAAATCGCCAGTAGGTGGAGCTGTCCGCTTGTGTTGCAGCAAAGCCAAACAAGCTGAAATTAATCAGTTTAACCAGACCTGAGCTATCGAGCAGATTTCAAAGGAACAAGATCTTCCAGTCTATAAATCAGTCCAGATTGGAATGCATAGAAAGAACTGTTTGCAGAAAAATGCAAGTGAAGTCTGTGTTGTGTTATAATGTTATTAGGTTTATAATGCTGTTTAGCAAATGTTTTTGTTCATTTAACTTAGTTTAATTATATATTCTGTGTTGTGTGATTATTTAATTAGGTTTATAATGCTGTTTAGCATTTACAGTCTTCATTTCAAAGCTTTAAAAAAACATAATATATGCTTACCTGATAAATTTATTTCTCTTGTAGTGTGTTCAGTCCACGGGTCATCCATTACTTATGGGATATATTCTCCTTCCCAACAGGAAGTTGCAAGAGGATCACCCAAGCAGAGCTGCTATATAGCTCCTCCCCTCACATGTCATATCCAGTCATTCGACCGAAACAAGAAGAGAAAGGAGAAACTATAGGGTGCAGTGGTGACTGGAGTTATAATTTAGAATTTAGAACCTGCCTCAAAAAGACAGGGCGGGCCATGGACTGAACACACTACAAGAGAAATAAATTTATCAGGTAAGCATAAATTATGTTTTCTCTTGTTAAGTGTGTTCAGTCCATGGGTCATCCATTACTTATGGGATACCAATACCAAAGCTAAAGTACACGGATGAAGGGAGGGACAAGGCAGGAACATTAAACAGAAGGAACCACTGCCTGTAGAACCTTTCTCCCAAAAACAGCCTCCGAAGAAGCAAAAGTGTCAAATTTGTAAAATTTGGAAAAAGTATGAAGTGAAGACCAAGTTGCAGCCTTGCAAATCTGTTCAACAGAGGCCTCATTTTTAAAGGCCCAAGTGGAAGCCACAGCTCTAGTGGAATGAGCTGTAATTCTCTCAGGAGGCTGCTGTCCAGCAGTCTCATAGGCTAAACGTATTATGCTACGAAGCCAAAGAGAGAGAGGTAGCCGAAGCCTTTTGACCTCTCCTCTGTCCAGAGTAAACGACAAACAGGGAAGAAGTTTGTCGAAAATCTTTAGTTGCCTGTAAGTAGAACTTCAGGGCACGGACCACGTCTAGATTATGCAAAAGACGTTCCTTCTTTGAAGAAGGATTAGGACACAATGATGGAACAACAATCTCTTGATTGATATTCCTGTTAGAAACAACCTTAGGCAAAAACCCAGGTTTAGTACGCAGGACTACCTTGTCTGAAAGATCAGATAAGGAGAATCACAATGTAAGGCAGATAACTCCGAGACTCTTCGAGCCGAGGAAATAGCCATCAAAAACAGAACTTTCCAAGATAAAAGCTTAATATCAATGGAATGAAGGGGTTCAAACGGAACACCCTGAAGAACTTTAAGAACCAAGTTTAAGCTCCACGGAGGAGCAACAGCCTTAAACACAGGCTTAATCCTAGCCAAAGCCTGACAAAAAGCCTGGACGTCTGGATTCCCTGCCAGACGCTTGTGTAAAAGAATAGACAGAGCAGAAATCTGTCCCTTTAGTGAACTAGCGGATAAGCCCTTTTCTAAACCCTCTTGTAGAAAAGCCAATATCCTAGGAATCCTAACCTTACTCCATGAGTAACTCTTGGATTCAAACCAATATAAATATTTACGCCATATCTTATGGTAAATTTTTCTGGTAACAGGTTTCCGAGCCTGTATCAATGTATCAATAACCGAATCCGAAAACCCACGCTTTGATAGAATCAAGCGTTCAATCTCCAAGCAGTCAGCCTCAGAGAAATTAGGTTTGGATGGTTGAAAGGACCCTGAATTAGAAGGTCCTGCCTCAGAGGTAGAGACCATGGTGGACAGGACGACATGTCCACTAGGTCTGCATACCAGGTCCTGCGTGGCCACGCAGGCGCTATCAGAATCACTGATGCTCTCTCCTGTTTGATCCTGGCAAGCAGTCGAGGTAGCAACGGAAAAGGTGGAAACACATAAGCTATGTTGAAAACCCAAGGGGCTGCAAGTGCATCTACCAGCACCGCTCCTGGGTCCCTGGACCTGGATCCGTAACGAGGAAGCTTGGCGTTCTGGCGAGATGCCATAAGATCCAGATCCGGTTTGCCTCAACGACGAATCAGTTGAGCAAATACCTCCGGGTGTAGTTCCCACTCCCCCGGATGAAAAGTCTGGCGACTTAGAAAATCCGCTTCCCAATTCTCCACACCTGGGATGTAGATCGCTGACAGGTGGCAAGAGTGTGACTCTGCCCAGCGAATTATCTTCGAGACTTCCAACATCGCTAGGGAATTCCTGGTTCCCCCTTGATGATTGATGTAAGCCACAGTCGTGATGTTGTCCGACTGAAACCTGATGAACCTCAGTGTTGCTAACTGAGGCCAAGCTAGAAGAGCATTGAATATTGCTCTTAATTCTAGAATGTTGATTGGTAGGAGTTTCTCCTCCTGAGTCCACGATCCCTGAGCCTTCAGGGAGTTCCAGACTGCTCCCCAGCCTAGAAGGCTGGCATCTGTTGTTACAATCGTCCAATCTGGTCTGTGAAAGGTCATTCCTTCGGACAGATGAATCCGTGACAACCACCAGAGAAGAGAATCTCTGGTCTCCTGGTCCAGATTTAGCAAAGGGGACAGATCTGAGTAATCCCCGTTCCACTGACTTAGCATGCATAGTTGCAGCGGTCTGAGATGCAGGCGCGCAAATGGCACTATGTCCATTGCCGCGACCATCAAGCCGATTACTTCCATACACTGAGCTACTGATGGGCTTGGAATGGAGTGAAGGGCACGGCAAGCATTGAGAATCTTTGATAACCTGGACTCCGTCAGGTAAATCTTCATCTCTACAGAATCTATAAGAGTCCCTAGAAAAGGAACCCTTGTGAGCGGTAACAGAGAACTCTTTTCCACGTTCACTTTCCACCTATGCGACCTCAGAAATGCTAGAACTATTTCTGTATGAGACTTTGCATTTTTGAAAACTTGACGCTTGAATCAGAATGTCGTCTAGGTACGGAGCCACCGCTATGCCTCGTGGTCTTAGTACCGCCAGAAGTGAGCCCAGAACCTTTGTAAAAATTCTCGGGGCCGTAGCTAACCCGAAGGGAAGAGCTACAAACTGGTAATGCCTGTCTAGAAAGGCAAATCGTAGGTACCTATAATGATCTTTGTGAATCGGTATGTGAAGGTAGGCATCCTTTAAGTCCACTGTGGTCATATATTGACCCTCTTGGATCATGGGCAGGATGGTCCGAATGGTTTCCATCTTGAACGATGGAACCCTTAGGAATTTGTTTAAGATTTTTAAGTCTAAGATTGGTCTGAAGTTTCCCCTTTTTTATGGGAACCACAAATAGATTTGAGTAAAACCCTTGTCCTCGTTCCGTTCGCGGAACTGGGTGGATCACTCCCATCACTAAGAGGTCTTGTACACATTGTAGAAATGCCTCTTTCTTTACTAGGTTTGTTGATAACCTTGACAGATGAAACCTCCCTTGTGGAGGAGAAGTTTTGAAATCCAGAAGGTATCCCTGAGATATAATCTCCAACGTCCAGGGATCCTGTACATCTCTTGCCCAGGCCTGGGCGAAGAGAGAAAGTCTGCCCCCCACTAGATCCGTCTCCGGAGAGGGGGCCCTGTCTTCATGCTGTCTTAGGGGCGGAAGTAGGCTTTCTGGCCTGCTTGCCCTTGTTCCATGACTGGTTGCCTTTCCAACCCTGTCTGTAACGAGCAGTAGTTCCTTCCTGTTTTGGAGCGGAGGAAGTTGATGCTGCTCCTGCCTTGAAGTTACGAAAGGCACGAAAATTAGACTGTTTGGCCTTTGATTTGGCCCTGTCCTGAGGAAGGGTATGACCCTTACCTCCCGTAATGTCAGCAATAATTTCCTTCAAGCCGGGCCCGAATAAGGTCTGCCCTTTGAAAGGAATGTTAAGTAGTTTAGACTTAGAAGTTACATCTGCTGACCAGGATTTAAGCCATAGCGCCCTGCGCGCCTGTATGGCGAATCCGGAATTTTTAGCAGTAAGTTTGGTTAAATGCACTACGGCATCCGAAACAAACGCATTAGCCAGTTTAAGTGTTCTAACTTTGCTCAAAGTCTCATCCAATGGTGCTGTGCGAATCGCCTTTTCCAGAGACTCAAACCAGAATGCCGCTGCAGCCGTGACAGGCGCAATGCATGCAAGAGGCTGCAATATAAAACCTTGTTGAACAAACATTTTCTTAAGGTAACCCTCTAATTTTTTATCCGTTGGATCTGAGAAGGCACAGCTATCCTCCACCGGGATAGTGGTACGCTTGGCTAAAGTAGAAACGGCTCCCTCCACCTTAGGGACCGTCTGCCATAAGTCTCGTGTGGTGGCGTCTATAGGGAACATTTTTCTAAATATCGGAGGAGGGGAAAAGGGCACACCGGGTCTATCCCACTCCTTACTAATAATTTCTGTAAGCCTTTTTGGTATAGGAAAAAGGTCAGTACACACCGGTACCGCATAGTATCTATCCAACCTACATAATTTCTCTGGGATTGCCACCGTGTCGCAATCATTCAGAGCCGCTAACACCTCCCCTAGTAACACGCGGAGGTTCTCAAGCTTAAATTTAAAATTAGAAATTTCTGAATCCGGTCTCCCCGGATCAGAACCGTCACCGACAGAATGAAGCTCACCGTCCTCATGTTCTGCAAATTGTGACGCAGTATCAGACATGGCTCTCGTGTCATCAGCGCACTCTGTCCTTAACCCAGAGCTATCGCGCTTGCCTCTTAATTCGGGCATATTGTATAATACTTCTTTCATAACATTAGCCATATCATGTAAAGTGATTTGTAAGGGCCTTGATGTACTTGGCGCCTCAATCTTACGCACCTCCCGAGCGGGAGACGCAGGTACAGACACGTGAGGAGAGTTAGACGGCATAACTTCCCCCTCGTTGTCTGGTGATAATTTCTTTATCGGTACAGATTGACTTTTATTCAAAGTAATATCAATACAATTGGTACACATATTTCTATTGGGCTCCACATCGGCTTTTGAACATAATGAACAAGCAGATTCCTCTGTATCAGACGTGTTTAAACAGACTAGCAATGAAGCTAGCAAGCTTGGAAATCACTTTCAATAAGTTTACAAGCAATATAAAAAAACGCTGCAGCGCTTTTAAAAATACAGTTGAATAACAAGGAAAACTAATTCAGTTATAGTCAACAATTCTTAACGAGAAAAATATTAATTAGCAGAGGATTGCACCCATTAGCAAAAGGATGATTAACCCCTCAATACCCCAAAAACGGATATCAAATTAAGATTTAACGCTTTTATCACAGTCAAACACACTGTCACAGATCTGCTGTGACTGATTACCTCCCTCAAAAACGAATTTTGAAGACCCCTGAGCTCTCTAGAGACGTCCTGGATCAAGGAGGAAGAAACAGGAAGACTGTGCTAGAATTTTAACTGCGCAACAAGGCGCTAAAACAAGGTCCCTCCCACTCATATTACAACAGTGGGAGACCTGATATAACGGTTTCTATGCAGAAAATACGTTAGCCATGTGGAAAAAAATCATGCCCAAAAAGATTTATCACCAAAGTACCTCACAAAACGAATAACATGCCAGTAAACGTTTTAAAAACAACATTTTGAATGTCATGCAAAGTTATCACTAAGCCTGCTACCAGTCGCTCCCACTGCAGATAAGGCTTAAACATTATTTCAGTATTAACAGTATTTTCTCAGTCAAATTCTAGTCCCTAGAAAATAACTCAACTGCGCATACATTTATCAGCCTGATACCAGTCGCTACTACTGCATTTAAGGCTGTACTTACATCATATGGGTAACAGCAGTATTTTCTTAGTCAATTCCATTCCCAGAAAATAATGTACTGCACATACCTCATTTGCGGGGGACCCCGCATGCTATTCCCCTCTTTCTGAAGTTACCCTACTCCTCAGAATGTCGAGAACAGCCAGCGGATCTTAGTTACGTCTGCTAAGATCATAGAAAAACGCAGGCAGATTCTTCTCCAAATACTGCCTGAGATACAAAAAACGGCACACTCCGGTGTCATTTTAAAATAACAAACTTTTGATTGAAGAATAATTAAGTAAAAACTCCAACTCCTCTCGCGACCTCCTTCTTTGTTGAGAGTTGCAAGAGAATGACTGGATATGACATGTGAGGGGAGGAGCTATACAGCAGCTCTGCTTGGGTGATCCTCTTGCAACTTCCTGTTGGGAAGGAGAATATATCCCATAAGTAATGGATGACCCGTGGACTGAACACACTTAACAAGAGAAATAATGTATTCGGTGTTACTAATGACAATTTTAAGAGGGGCCTAGAACCCATCTCCCTCACTTCCCATTGACTTACATTATAAACTGGGTTTCAATTTACAACGGTTTCGATTAACAACCATTCCTTCTGGAACCTAACCCCGGCGTAAACTGAGGGCTACCTGTATATAGTTTTGATAGCTAAATATAAAAAAGGCTCTATTTCTGTTCAAATGTAGTGATGGCAAAAATGCTCTGGTCTTTTGGGGAAGTTTTTGTCTGAAATGCCAAGACCTTAAGGGGGTTAATATTGCCTAAAATCACATAAGATATTGTTGTTTACACTTCGTCCCATCTCCTGTCCAAGCTGTCCCATTTTACAGATACAAATAATCTAAAATACAAACCTTTTCCAGTCCCAAACAGTGTTGTATCATTAGCAGAATACCCTTAAAACATATTGTGCCAGATTAAATGTAGAACGCAAAATATCGCTTATGCTAAAGCAATATTTGCACTCAACTGAGCAAAACCAGCGCACACTTGCTGGAATTACAAGTGAGGTCACAAAACTGTAGCCGCACCAGAGAATTCAAATGTTTAAATATTTAATATCCCCAGGCTATGAACAGAAAAAAGCAACCATGTTTCGTGAGTTATCCCTTATTCATGTTGCATAGTTTAAACAGTACTCAACTGCCTCCTTAAATACACCTGTGGCAAACCAAAATAAGGCTCACAATGTTAACCCTTCACCTTACAACCTAATTAAACTTATCTTATGTTAGTATTACTAATGGATTGTAAAGATATCTTATTCAAAATATAACATTTGATGATATATTCTAGTCACCACCAACTAGCTTAAAGGGACAGGATTTAAATAGGGCATGTAATTTTAAACAACTTCCCAATTTACTTTCATCTCCAATTTTGCTTTGTTCTTTTGGTATTCTTAGTTGAAAGCTAAACCTAGGAGGTTCATATGCCAATTTCTTAGACCTTGAAGACTACCTCTAATCTGAATGCATTTTGACCACTAGAAGGCATTAGTTCATATGTTTCATATAGATAACATTGAGCGCATGCACGTGAAGTGACCTAGGAGTGAGCACTGATTGGCTAAAATGCAAGTCCATTACATACACAACAAGAATCCAGCACCTTCCTATGTAAGTGCACGCTGTTCCTAGGATACTGCCAGCTCCTCATATATGATATACGAAATACAGCAGCTCTTCTTAAAAAGGACCTTTATTGTAACATATGGTCACCAGCAAACAAAACACAGCGACGTTTCGGATTAATCCTTAATCATGCCTTGAATCAGGCATGATTAAGGATTGTTAATCCGAAATGTCGCTGTGTTTTGTTTGCTGGTGATCATATGTTACAATAAAGGTCCTTTTTAAGAAGTGCTGCTGTATTTCGTATTTCATGGATACAAGTTAATTACAGAGGTAAAAAGTGTATTATTACTGTGCTGGTTATGCAAAACTGGGGAATGGGTAATAAAGGGATTATCTTTCTTTTTAAACAACAAAATTCTGGTGTTGACTGTCCCTTTAAATAATAACCTATGCAGATCCAAACCTAAAATACATATAATTCCTACACTTTAATCATTTCCTAGGTAAGATTAATCTACATACAGTTTTCTAAAAAAAATACTGACCAATCTACTTCTTCATTCATTCCTTTTGGGCACTAATGAGTTTAGGCGAAAAATCCAGAAGGTTTCCCTTCGCTTTCACATATGTTCCCTATTCCCTCCCCTTCTTGGAAGTTTAATCTGCTCTATGACTTGGAAACGTAACTGGGGAAAACTGTGACCTACCAGTGTAAAATGATTGGACACTGGGCCTTTCTTGTCCTTTGCTCTTATATAAGCCTTATGCTCTACTATGCAGACACGTATCCTGCGGGTGGTCTCCCCTACATAAATCTTCCCACAAGGGAATTTAATCAGGTAGACCACACGTGTAAAAATCATTAATAGTGTATTTCCTACCTAACAATGGGTGGACAAAATGAGGGCCTTTAATCATACTACTACAGTATACACAACCAAGACAGGGGTGGTAAACCAAATTTTTCTATGTAATGTAACCAGTTCTCTCACTTTTATTGGGCCAATGTCGGCCCTAATAAGTCTATACCTCAGGGAGGGTGCTCGTTTAAAAGCAATTAAAGAGGGACTTTGAAAAGCTTTAATTTCTGGATTACACAGTTACAATAAGTACCAGTGTTTTCTTATGATCTTAGAGATCTCTGCACTCTTTTTATTCAGCCGGACAGATAGCTCAGCATGCTAAGGCACTGTGGCTGAGCTCTGTGGCAACGCAAGGGTTGCAGGTTCAATCCCCGGCGAGGTCCACTCAGCCTTTCATCCTTCCGAGGTCGATAAAATGACCAGCACCTTGAGACCCTTGCGGGTGATTAGCCGCGCTTTACAAGTACCCAATACAATACAATTCATACTCTGATTGTTGAACTGAGTTTAAAAAAAAACAAAAACTCTTTCTTCGCTTTGTTCTCTACTCCTAGTGGTTTTAAGTATGTCACTTCTACTGTAATTAGATATTTCTTTTATGTTCTCCTCAATCAATGTTTTAGGGAAACCTCTACTGATGAATTGTTCCCCCATCTCTTTTAGTCTTACTCCCACCTTGTTCTCATCTGACACTATCCTCCTAACCCTAAGTAGCTGGCTTATAGGAAGAGATTTAATCATAACATAGTAGACTGTTCCTATCAGAGGATTTTTTATACAAATCAGTTGGTGCTATGAGTGCTTTCTTTGCAGCTAAACTGCATTCTACCCATCTATACTATAATCACATTTGTAACGCATCCATCGGTGTCGCCAGTTGCACACGCATCCTCAAAAGGGATGTTGGCTGCGCGAGGCAGCCAAAAGAAAGTTGGCTGCGCACGCAGCCAAAAGAATCAACCTGGATGCAGCGTAGGCAAACCCAAAGCATTAAAAAGAAAAAAAAAAACACGCAACCGCCCACAAGAAATAAATAAAAAACGCGTAACCGCCCGCACGAATTATAACAAAAAAACCTAACCTCCTGTACAAAGTATTAAACACGAAAACGGCAAACCCCCACATCGCAAAAGTAATTAACCCCTAATCCACAAATAACAATTAAAATATCAACCCCTTAATCGCCAACCCCACACATCGCAATAAACCTAATTAACCTATTAACCCCTAAACCGACAAACCCCCACATCGCAATAAACCTAATTAACCTATTAACCCCTAAATCGACAAACCCCCACATCGAAATAAACCCCTAAACCGACAAAAACCCACATCGCAATAAACCTAATTAACCTATTAACTCCTAAACCGCCAACCACAAACGCAAATAACTAATTTAATTACTAAGCCCTCTAACCCAACACCCCTTAAATTAGCCCCAATACTAAATTACATTTAAATAAAACCTAACATTAAATTAAAAAAAAATATCTAAAATTACAAAAAATAAAAAAAAATCTAAAATTACAGAAAAAAACAAAAATAAAAAAATTAAACCTAATGCCTATGAAAACAAAAAGAAACCCAAATAAAAAAACACCCCCTAATCTAAACTAAGACTAGCCCTTAAAACGGCATTTTGTAGGGAATTAAACGAAGTTAAACAGCTCTTTTACATTTTAAAATTAATAAATTACCCCTAACAGTAAAAAACAGAATTTATGTTTACCTGATAAATTACTTTCTCCAACGGTGTGTCCGGTCCACGGCGTCATCCTTACTTGTGGGATATTCTCTTCCCCAACAGGAAATGGCAAAGAGCCCAGCAAAGCTGGTCACATGATCCCTTCTAGGCTCCGCCTACCCCAGTCATTCGACCGACGTTAAGGAGGAATATTTGCATAGGAGAAACCATATGATACCGTGGTGACTGTAGTTAAAGAAAATAAATTATCAGACCTGATTAAAAAACCAGGGCGGGCCGTGGTCCGGACACACCCTTGGAGAAAGTAATTTATCAGGTAAACATAAATTCTGTTTTCTCCAACATAGGTGTGTCCGGTCCACGGCGTCATCCTTACTTGTGGGAACCAATACCAAAGCTTTAGGACACGGATGAAGGGAGGGAGCAAATCAGGTCACCTAAATGGAAGGCACCACGGCTTGCAAAACCTTTCTCCCAAAAATAGCCTCAGAAGAAGCAAAAGTATCAAACTTGTAAAATTTGGTAAAAGTGTGCAGTGAAGACCAAGTCGCTGCCCTACATATCTGATCAACAGAAGCCTCGTTCTTGAAGGCCCATGTGGAAGCCACAGCCCTAGTGGAAAGAGCTGTGATTCTTTCAGGAGGCTGCCGTCCGGCAGTCTCACAAGCCAATCTGATGATGCTTTTAATCCAAAAAGAGAGAGAGGTAGAAGTTGCTTTTTGACCTCTCCTTTTACCAGAATAAACAACAAACAAGGAAGATGTTTGTCTAAAGTCCTTTGTAGCATCTAAATAGCATTTTAGAGCGCGAACAACATCCAAATTGTGCAACAAACGTTTTTGTTAGAAACAACTTTTGGAAGAAAACCAGGTTTAGTACGTAAAACCACCTTATCTGCATGGAACACCAGATAAGGAGGAGAACACTGCAGAGCAGATAATTCTGAAACTCTTCTAGCAGAAGAAATTGCAACCAAAAACAAAACTTTCCAAGATAATAACTTAATATCAACGGAACGTAAGGGTTCAAACGGAACCCCCTGAAGAACTGAAAGAACTAAGTTGAGACTCCAAGGAGGAGTCAAAGGTTTGTAAACAGGCTTGATTCTAACCAGAGCCTGAACAAAGGCTTGAACATCTGGCACAGCTGCCAGCTTTTTGTGAAGTAACACCGACAAGGCAGAAATCTGTCCCTTCAAGGAACTTGCAGATAATCCTTTCTCCAATCCTTCTTGAAGAAAGGATAGAATCCTAGGAATCTTTACCTTGTCCCAAGGGAATCCTTTAGATTCACACCAACAGATATATTTTTTCCATAGTTTGTGGTAAATTTTTCTAGTTACAGGCTTTCTGGCCTGAACAAGAGTATCAATAACAGAATCTGAGAACCCTCGTTTTGATAAGATCAAGCGTTCAATCTCCAAGCAGTCAGCTGGAGTGAGACCAGATTCGGATGTTCGAACGGACCTTGAACAAGAAGGTCTCGTCTCAAAGGTAGCTTCCATGGTGGAGCCGATGACATATTCACCAGATCTGCATACCAAGTCCTGCGTGGCCACGCAGGAGCTATCAAGATCACCGACGCCCTCTCCTGATTGATCCTGGCTACCAGCCTGGGGATGAGAGGAAACGGCGGGAATACATAAGCTAGTTTGAAGGTCCAAGGTGCTACTAGTGCATCTACTAGAGTCGCCTTGGGATCCCTGGATCTGGACCCGTAGCAAGGAACCTTGAAGTTCTGACGAGAGGCCATCAGATCCATGTCTGGAATGCCCCACAGATGAGTAATTTGGGCAAAGATTTCCGGATGGAGTTCCCACTCCCCAGGATGTAATGTCTGACGACTCAGAAAATCCGCTTCCCAATTTTCCACTCCTGGGATGTGGATTGCGGACAGGTGGCAGGAGTGAGTCTCCGCCCATTGAATGATTTTGGTCACTTCTTTCATCGCCAGGGAACTCCTTGTTCCCCCCTGATGGTTGATGTACGCAACAGTCGTCATGTTGTCTGATTGAAACCGTATGAACTTGGCCTTTGCTAGCTGAGGCCAAGCCTTGAGAGCAGTTCCAGAATATTTATCGGTAGAAGAGATTCTTCCCGAGACCAAAGACCCTGAGCTTTCAGGGATCCCCAGACCGCGCCCCAGCCCATCAGACTGGCGTCGGTCGTGACAATGACCCACTCTGGTCTGCGGAAGGTCATCCCTTGTGACAGGTTGTCCAGGGACAGCCACCAACGGAGTGAGTCTGTATAGTCCCCATTCCACTGACTGAGCATGCACAGTTGTAATGGTCTTAGATGAATGCGCGCAAAAGGAACTATGTCCATTGCCGCTACCATCAAACCTATTACTTCCATGCACCGCGCTATGGAAGGAAGAGGAACGGAATGAAGTGTTTGACAAGAGTTTAGAAGTTTTGTTTTTCTGGCCTCTGTCAGAAAATCCTCATTTCTAAGGAGTCTATTATTGTTCCCAAGAAGGGAACCCTTGTCGACGGAGATAGAGAACTCTTTTCCACGTTCACTTTCCATCCGTGAGATCTGAGAAAGGCCAGGACTATGTCCGTGTGAGCCTTTGCTTGAGGAAGGGACGACCTTGAATCAGAATGTCGTCCAAGTAAGGTACTACTGCAATGCCCCTTGGTCTTAGCACCGCTAGAAGGGACCCTAGTACCTTTGTGAAAATCCTTGGAGCAGTGGCTAATCCGAAAGGAAGCGCCACGAACTGGTAATGCTCGTCCAGGAATGCGAACCTTAGGAACCGATGATGTTCCTTGCGGATAGGAATATGGAGATACGCATCCTTTAAATCCACCGTGGTCATGAATTGACCTTCCTGGATGGAAGGAAGAATTGTTCGAATGGTTTCCATTTTGAACGATGGAACCTTGAGAAACTTGTTTAAGATCTTGAGATCTAAGATTGGTCTGAACGTTCCCTCTTTTTTGGGAACTATGAACAGATTGGAGTAGAACCCCATCCCTTGTTCTCTTAATGGAACAGGATGAATCACTCCTATTTTTAACAGGTCTTCTATACAATGTAAGAATGCCTGTCTCTTTATGTGGTCTGAAGACAATTGAGACCTGTGGAACCTCCCCCTTGGGGGAAGCCCCTTGAATTCCAGAAGATAACCTTGGGAGACTATTTCTAGTGCCCAAGGATCCAGAACATCTCTCGCCCAAGCCTGAGCGAAGAGAGAGAGTCTGCCCCCCACCAGATCCGGTCTCGGATCGGGGGCCAACATTTCATGCTGTCTTGGTAACAGTGGCAGGTTTCTTGGCCTGCTTTCCCTTGTTCCAGCCTTGCATTAGTCTCCAGGCTGGCTTGGCTTGAGAAGTATTACCCTCTTGCTTAGAGGACGTAGCACTTGGGGCTGGTCCGTTTCTACGAAAGGGACGAAAATTAGGTTTATTTTTGGCCTTGAAAGACCTATCCTGAGGAAGGGCGTGGCCCTTACCCCCAGTGATATCAGAGATAATCTCTTTCAAGTCAGGGCCAAACAGCGTTTTCCCCTTGAAAGGAATGTTAAGGAGTTTGTTCTTGGAAGACGCATCCGCTGACCAAGATTTCAACCAAAGCGCTCTACGCGCCACAATAGCAAACCCAGAATTCTTCGCCGCTAACCTAGCCAATTGCAAAGTGGCGTCTAGGGTGAAAGAATTAGCCAATTTGAGAGCACGGATTCTGTCCATAATCTCCTCATAAGGAGGAGAATCACTATCTATCGCCTTTACTAGCTCATCGAACCAGAAACACGCGGCTGTAGTGACAGGGACAATGCATGAAATTGGTTGTAGAAGGTAACCTTGCTGAACAAACATATTTTTAAGCAAACCTTCTAATTTTTTATCCATAGGATCTTTGAAAGCACAACTATCTTCTATGGGTATAGTGGTGCGTTTGTTTAAAGTAGAAACCGCTCCCTCGACCTTGGGGACAGTCTGCCATAAGTCCTTTCTAGGGTCGACCATAGGAAACAATTTTTTAAATATGGGGGGAGGGACGAACGGTATACCGGGCCTTTCCCATTCTTTATTTACAATGTCCGCCACCCGCTTGGGTATAGGAAAAGCTTCTGGGAGCCCCGGGACCTCTAGGAACTTGTCCATTTTACATAGTTTCTCTGGGATGATCAAATTCTCACAATCATCCAGAGTGGATAACACCTCCTTAAGCAGAGCGCGGAGATGTTCCAACTTAAATTTAAATGTAATCACATCGGGTTCAGCTTGTTGAGAAATTTTCCCTGAATCTGAAATTTCTCCCTCAGACAAAACCTCCCTGGCCCCCTCAGACTGGTGTAGGGGTATTTCAGAACCATTATCATCAGCGTCCTCATGCTCTTCAGTATCTAAAACAGAGCAGTCGCGCTTACGCTGATAAGTGGGCATTTTGGCTAAAATGTTTTTGATAGAATTATCCATTACAGCCGTTAATTGTTGCATAGTAAGGAGTATTGGCGCGCTAGATGTACTAGGGGCCTCCTGAGTGGGCAAGACTCGTGTAGACGAAGGAGGGAATGATGCAGTACCATGCTTACTCCCCTCACTTGAGGAATCATCTTGGGCATCATTTTCAGTGTCACATAAATCACATTTATTTAAATGAAAAGGAACCTTGGCTTCCCCACATTCAGAACACAGTATCTGGTAGTTCAGACATGTTAAACAGGCATAAACTTGATAACAAAGTACAAAAAACGTTTTAAAATAAAACCGTTACTGTCACTTTAAATTTTAAACTGAACACACTTTATTACTGCAATTGCGAAAAAGTATGAAGGAATTGTTCAAAATTCACCAAAATTTCACCACAGTGTCTTAAAGCCTTAAAAGTATTGCACACCAAATTTGGAAGCTTTAACCCTTAAAATAACGGAACCGGAGCCGTTTTTAACTTTAACCCCTTTACAGTCCCTGGTATCTGCTTTGCTGAGACCCAACCAAGCCCAAAGGGGAATACGATACCAAATGAAGCCTTCAGAAAGTCTTTTCTATGTATCAGAGCTCCTCACACATGCGACTGCATGTCATGCTTCTCAAAAACAAGTGCGCCATACCGGCGCGAAAATGAGGCTCTGCCTATGATTAGGGAAAGCCCCTAGAGAATAAGGTGTCTAAAACAGTGCCTGCCGATATTATTTAACAAAAATACCCAGATTAAATGATTCCTCAAGGCTGAATATGTGTAATATATAAATCGATTTAGCCCAGAAAATGTCTACAGTCTTAATAAGCCCTTGTGAAGCCCTTATTTACTGTCTGAATAAAAATGGCTTACCGGATCCCATAGGGAAAATGACAGCTTCCAGCATTACATCGTCTTGTTAGAATGTGTCATACCTCAAGCAGCAAAAGACTGCTCACTGTTCCCCCAACTGAAGTTAATTCCTCTCAACAGTCCTGTGTGGAACAGCCATGGATTTTAGTAACGGTTGCTAAAATCATTTTCCTCATACAAACAGAAATCTTCATCTCTTTTCTGTTTCAGAGTAAATAGTACATACCAGCACTATTTTAAAATAACAAACTCTTGATTGAATAATAAAAACTACAGTTAAACACTAAAAAACTCTAAGCCATCTCCGTGGAGATGTTGCCTGTACAACGGCAAAGAGAATGACTGGGGTAGGCGGAGCCTAGGAGGGATCATGTGACCAGCTTTGCTGGGCTCTTTGCCATTTCCTGTTGGGGAAGAGAATATCCCACAAGTAAGGATGACGCCGTGGACCGGACACACCTATGTTGGAGAAAACCCCACCCACCAAACCCCAACAAAATAAAAAAACAAACAACCCAAAAAAAAAAAAAAAAAAAAAAAACAACTACCCATTGTCCCTAAAGGGGCATTTGAATGGGCATTCAGCTCTTTTTTCAAGCCCATTAAATCCCTATTCTTGATAATAAACCCCCGCCCCCCCATTAAAAAAAAATAAATCCTAAAACTAAGGTGCCGAGCTGGCTTCCCCGATGCACGGATCCTCAGCGGCGGTACTCGACGGCGTGGAGGCTTCTCTTCATGCAATCCTCTGTCGCACACTGAAGATTGAATGCAAGGTACCCCATATTTATTAAGTTACCTTGCATTGCTATTGGCTGAAATTTTTAAATCAGCCAATAGGATGAGAGCTACTGAAATCTTATTGGCTGATTTGAACAACCAATAGGATTTCAGTAGATCGAATCCTATTGGCTGATTTCAAAATTTCAGCCAATAGCAATGCAAGGTACCCCAAATTGAATGTGGTACCTTGCATTCAATCTTCAGTGTATGACAGACATCGGATGGAGAGGAGCCTCCACGCCGCCGAGGACTGTCACTGAGGATCCACGCATAGGGGAAGACCGCTCCGCACCGCTTTTCGTTCCGGATGAAGATAGAAGATGATGCAGCCGCCTGGAAGAAGATCTTCTCCGCCGGACTTCAGGAACGGTGAGTACCTATTTGGGGCTTAGTTTTAGGATTTTTTTTGGGGGGTGGCAATGCCCATACTAATGCCCCTTTATGGGCAATAGGTAGTTTGTTTTTTAGTGCTAGGTGTTTTTTATTTTGAGGGGGTTGGTGGGTGTGGGTTTTACTGTTAGGGGGGATTTAGTAATTTTTAAATGTAAAAGAGCTGTTTAACTTAGGGCAATGCCCTACAAAAGGCAATTATAAGGGCTATTGGTAGTTTAGTATTATATTAGGGCAGTGCTTTCCAAACTGTGTGTCGTGACACATTAGTGTGTCGGCGGCAGTGTGTAGGTGTCCCTGTTTCAGCACAAATTTTTTTAATTTTTTTTTTAGGTTTCCGACTTGCCGTCGGCCTGTTACGCATATCACATGGTTGACATGTGATTGATACCTAGTGAGTCACAGATCATCTTAACCTATTGGCAGTGACTGAAACTATTCCCATTGGCGGCACATTGGCTCCTGACTGCATGTGTAGTCTCCTCAATCGGCTCCTGACTGCATGTATAGTCTCCTCAATCGGCTCATGACTGCATGTGTAGTCAGTGAGTGGGATAGAAGTGTGTTTGCAGCCTGGGCAGTAGTCAGTCAGACTTGCAGATCTCTGAGGGCAGCTGAGCTGAAGTCAGCTGCAAAAATACCCCAACAATTTTAATTCTAGCTCCCATTGCTGCTCCTGCTCTTAATATATGGATAGGAAGTGGAAGCTTAAAAATGCTTGATGATGAAATGCGAGTGTCTTTATCTAATATCCCACAAAATATTCAGAAACTGTGTTCATCCCATAAACCTCATACATCCCATTAAAATAGTAAGTAGCTATTGGTTTTATTAAACTTTTTTTAATTCTTGCAGATACATACTGTTACTTGTAAATATATTTCATTATAATTTATGTGTCCGTATCTCTTAAAACAATTTAGTTTAACCTCCTGTTTGCTAGTACAACTGAATTACTGTGTCGCAAAATGATGTAGGTTTAAAAAGTGTGTCACCAACATGAAAAGTTTGGAAAGCTCTGTATTAGGGGGTGTTTTTATTTTGGGGGAGATTTTTTTTTTTTTTTAGGGGTAATTTTTTTATTTTGGATAACTATTTTTTCTGTAATTTTACTTTTTTTATTTTTTGTAACTTTAGCTTGGGGGTTTGTATTCTTTAAACATAGACTGTCCTCTGGAAAGGATTATCGCCTAGTCAGTAATAATATGGTTCTATCAGGGTAAGAGTAAGAGAAGTTTCTCTGTTTAATGCTAAAATTTAATGCTAAAATTGAACTTCCATGATTCAGATAATAGTTTACAATTTTAAAAATATTTCCAAAATTCCTTTGATGAATAAATTGACATTGTTCTTTTGGTATCCTTTGTTTAACAACATACCCAAGTAGTCTCAGGACTGAGCATGTCTCTTGAGGATTGCATGTATAACACAGAAATGTTTGCAAACATGGGCACGCTGCGGAGCATTTCCTATTCAACAAACAATACCAAGATAACAAAGTATATTTAACAATAAAAGTACAGTTGTATAAAATTGTATACTCTACCTGAATTATTGTTTTGTTACAATGTCAAGTCCCTTAAAGTTAGTGGTTTAAATGTAATGACACTAAACAGAAAGTGCATGTTTGTCAACAACTGATTCCATAAGCACTAAATGGTTCAGCTGTATTGGTGCCAATTAATTTTAAGCATAGTAACACAATATGAACACACACATAGAATAGAATGTATTGTTAGAGTTTACATACCATGCTCTTGTGAATTGCCATACACATAATCATATCTGAATGTCCTCCATAAACTTGCAATCGATCATGAGACTTTAGGAGAGAAAAAAAAATATTTTTACTTAGATTAGTCAACTATTATAATGCCAGTAATTATTTAAAATGGTTATGCATCTAAAAATACAATGTGTAAATGAATAAAAACTCTAAAATAGCCAGTAAAAGTATGTATTTTGTTGTTGTTTCTTTTGGTTTTTTTAAATGTAGTTTAAGTCCTTTTAAAGCATTTCTTTTGCATGCAGATATTTTGCAATGCCGGAATTTCGGATGCACCTTTGGATCCCTCTATGTTCCATTAAAGGTAGACAGTAGTCAATATATCTATCCATCATTGACAATCAAGTTTTCAAACCTGTCATCAAGCTTTCCTAACAAGCCACATTTTACGGATAACTTAGCTAGAGCACAGGTGAAATATTCAGCTTATTATTATTAAACTTGGTTATTTTACCTGCTCTTACCCAAGGTAATCCTGAAAAACTGGCCTGTTGGGGAGGCCTGAGGACTACCTTGCGGTTTTGAAAAAAAATCTGGAGCAGAAGACGGCATGAAAACATAATTTATGTAAGAACTTACCTGATAAATTCATTTCTTTCATATTAACAAGAGTCCATGAGCTAGTGACGTATGGGATATACATTCCTACCAGGAGGGGCAAAGTTTCCCAAACCTTAAAATGCCTATAAATACACCCCTCACCACACCCACAAATCAGTTTAACGAATAGCCAAGAAGTGGGGTGATAAGAAAAAAAGTGCGAAGCATATAAAATAAGGAATTGGAATAATTGTGCTTTATACAAAAAAATCATAACCACCCCAAAAAAAGGGTGGGCCTCATGGACTCTTGTTAATATGAAAGAAATGAATTTATCAGGTAAGTTCTTACATAAATTATGTTTTCTTTCATGTAATTAACAAGAGTCCATGAGCTAGTGACGTATGGGATAATGACTACCCAAGATGTGGATCTTTCCACACAAGAGTCACTAGAGAGGGAGGGATAAAATAAAGACAGCCAATTCCTGCTGAAAATAATCCACACCCAAAATAAAGTTTAATGAAAAACCTAAGCAGAAGATTCAAACTGAAACCGCTGCCTGAAGAACTTTTCTACCAAAAATTGCTTCAGAAGAAGAAAATACATCAAAATGGTAGAATTTAGGAAAAGTATGCAAAGAGGACCAAGTTGCTGCTTTGCAGATCTGGTCAACCGAAGCTTCATTCCTAAACGCCTAGGAAGTAGATACTGACCTAGTAGAATGAGCTGTAATTCTCTGAGGCGGAATTTTACCCGACTCAACATAGGCAAGATGAATTAAAGATTTCAACCAAGATGCCAAAGAAATGGCAGAAGCTTTCTGGCCTTTCCTAGAACCGGAAAAGATAACAAATAGACTAGAAGTCTTACAGAAAGATTTCGTAGCTTCAACATAATATTTCAAAGCTCTAACAACATCCAAAGAATGCAACGATTTCTCCTTAGAATTCTTAGGATTAGGACATAATGAAGGAACCACAATTTCTCTACTAATGTTGTTGGAATTCACAACTTTAGGTAAAAAACTCAAAAGAAGTTCGCAACACCGCCTTATCCTGATGAAAAATCAGAAAAGGAGACTCACACGAAAGAGCAGATAATTCAGAAACTCTTCTAGCAGAAGAGATGGCCAAAAGGAACAAAACTTTCCAAGAAAGTAATTTAATGTCCAATGAATGCATAGGTTCAAACGGAGGAGCTTGAAGAGCTCCCAGAACCAAATTCAAACTCCAAGGAGGAGAAATTGACTGAATGACAGGTTTTATACGAACCAAAGCTTGTACAAAACAATGAATATCAGGAAGAATAGCAATCTTTCTGTGAAAAAGAACAGAAAGAGCAGAGATTTGTCCTTTCAAAGAACTTGCGGACAAACCCTTATCCAAACCATCCTGAAGAAATTGTAAAATTCTCGGTATTCTAAAAGAATGCCAAGAAAAATGATGAGAAAGACACCAAGAAATATAAGTCTTCCAGACTCTATAATATATCTCTCTGGATATAGATGTACGAGCCTGTAACATAGTATTAATCACAGAGTCAGAGAAACCTCTTTGACCAAGAATCAAGCGTTCAATCTCCATACCTTTAAATTTAAGGATTTCAGATCCTGATGGAAAAAAGGACCTTGAGACAAAAGGTCTGGTCTTAACGGAAGAGTCCACGGTTGGCAAGAGGCCATCCGGACAAGATCCGCATACCAAAACCTGTGAGGCCATGCCGGAGCTACCAGCAGAACAAACGAGCATTCCTTCAGAATCTTGGAGATTACTCTTGGAAGAAGAACTAGAGGCGGAAAGATATAGGCAGGATGATACTTCCAAGGAAGTGAAAAATGCATCCACTGCCTCCGCCTGAGGATCCCGGGATCTGGACAGATACCTGGGAAGTTTCTTGTTTAGATGAGAAGCCATCAGAACTATTTCTGGAAGTTCCCACATTTGAACAATCTGAAGAAATACCTCTGGGTGAAGAGACCATTCGCCCGGATGCAACGTTTGGCGACTGAGATAATCCGCTTTCCAATTGTCCATACCTGGGATATAAACCGCAGAGATTAGACAGGAGCTGGATTCCGCCCAAACCAAAATTCGAGATACTTCTTTCATAGCCAGAGGACTGTGAGTCCCTCCTTGATGATTGATGTATGCCACAGTTGTGACAATGTCTTATCTGAAAAAAATGAACAACTCTCTCTTCAGAAGAGGCCAAGACTGAAGAGCTCTGAAAATTGCACGGGGTTCCAAAATATTGATCGGAAATCTCACCTCCTGAGATTCCCAAACCCCTTGTGCCGTCAGATACCCCCACACAGCTCCCCAACCTGTAAGACTCGTATCTGTTGAGATTATAGTCCAGGTCGGAAGAACAAAGAAGCCCCCTGAACTAAACGATGGTGATCTGTCCACCATGTCAGAGAGTGTCGTAAAATCGGTTTAAAGATATTAATTGAGTTATCTTTGAGTAATCCCTGCACCATTGGTTCAGCATACAGAGCTGAAGAGGTCGCATGTGAAAACGAGCAAAGGAGATCGCATCTGATGCGGCAGTCCTAAGATCCAACATTTCCATGCATAAGGCTACCAAAGGGAATGATTGTGACTGAAGGTTTTGACAAGCTGATATCAATGTTAAACTTCTCTTGTCTGACAAGGACAGAGTCATAGACACTGAATTTATCTAGAAACCTAAAAAGGTTACCCTTGTCTGAGGAATCAATAAACTGATTGGTAAATTGATCCTCCAACCATGAACTTGAAGAAACAACACAAGTCGATTCGTATGAGATTCTTCGAAAATGAGAAGACTGAGCAAGTACCAAGATATCGTCCAAATAAGGAAATACCAAAACCCTATTCTCTGATTACAGAAAGAAGGGCACCGAGAACCTTTGAAAAAAATTCTTGGAACTGAGGCTAGACCAAATAGTAGAGCCACAAAACTGGTAATGCTTGTCTAAAAAGAGAATCTCAGACACTAAAAGTGATCTGGATGAATCGGAATATGCAGATACACATCCTGTAAATCTATTGTAGACATATAATGCCCTTGCTAAACAAAAGGCAGGATAGACCTACAGTAACCATCTTGAATGTTGGTATCCTAACATAACGATTCAATAATGATAGATCCATAACTGGTCTGAAGGAATTGACCTTCTTTGGTACAATGAAGAGATAAAATAAAACCCCAGCCCCTGTTCCAGAACTGGAACTGGCATAAATACTCCAGCCAACTCTAGATCTGAAACACATTTCAGAAATGCTGAGCCTTGCTGTGTCAATTGGGACACGGGAAAGAAAAGAATCTCTTAGCAGGAGGCCTTAACTTGAAGCCAATTCTGTACCTTCCTGAAACAATGTTTCTGAAACCAGAGATTAAGAACGGAATTGATCCAAATTTCTTTGAAGAAAACGTAATCTGCCCCATACCAGCTGAGCTGGAATAAGGGCCGCACCTTCATAGGTACTTAGGAGCTGGCTACAGGATTCTATAAGGCTTGGATATATTCCAAACTGGAAATAGTTTCCAAACTGATACCGCTCCTGAGGATGAAGGATCAGGCTTTTGTTCCTTGTTGTGAGGAAAGGAACGAAATGATTATTTACCCTGGAAAGAAAGGGAAAGCAAAGTTGACTTAGAAGACATGTCAGCATTCCAAGTTTAATCCATAAAGCTTTTCTAGCTAAAATAGCTAGAGACATATACCTGACATCAACTCTAATGATATCAAAAGATGGTATCACCAATAAAATTATTAGCATGTTATAGAATAATAATAATGCTATAAAATTATGATCTGTTACTTGTTGCGCTAAAAGCTTCTAACCAAAAAGTTGAAGCTGCAGCAACATCCGCTAAAAATATAGCAGGACTAAGAAGATTACCTGAACATAAGTAAGCTTTTCTTAGAAAGGATTCAATTTTCCTATCTAAAGGATCCTTAAATGAAGTACTATCTGCCATAGGAATAGTAGTACATTAGCAGGAGTAGAGACAGCCCCATAACCTTAGGGATTTTTGTCCCAACAAACTCTAATCTGTCAGATGGCACAGGATATAATTTGCTTAAACGTCTAGAAGGAGTAAATAAATTACCCAAATTATTCCATTCCCTGGAAATTACTTCAGAAATAGCATCAGGGAGATAAAACACTTCTGGAATAACTACAGGAGATTTAAAAACCTTATTAAAACGTTTACATTTAGTATCAAGAGGACCAGTATCCTCTATTTCTAATGCAAATAACACTTCTTTAAGTAAAGAACGAATAAATTCCATCTTGAACAAATACAAAGATTTATCAGCATCAACCTCTGAGACAGAAACCTCTGAACCAGAAGAACCATTATCAGTATCAGAATGATGATGTTCATTTAAAAATTCATCTGAAAAAAAAAAGAGAAGTTTTAAAAGACTTTTATGTATACTAGAAGGAGAAATAACAGACATAGCCTTCTTAATGGATTTAAAAAATAAAATCTCTTATGTTATCAGGAACACTCTGAAAATTAGATGTTGACGGACAGCAACAGGTAATGTAACAGTACTAAAGGAAATTTTATCTGCATTAATAAGTTTGACATGACATGCAATACAAATAACAGCTGGAGAAACAGATACCAAAAGTTTATAGCAGACTTAGCTTGGTAGCTCCAGCACTGTGCAGTGATTTTCCTGTAGTAACTTCTGACTCAGTTGCAACGTGGAACATCTTGCAATATGTAAAAGAAAAAAACAACATATAAAGCAAAATTGATCAAATTCCTTAAATGACAGTTTCAGGAATGGGAAAAAAATGCCAGTGAACAAGCTTCTAGCAACCAGAAGCAATAAATAATGAGACTTAAATAATGTGGAGACAAAAATGACGCCCATATTTTTTAGCGCCAAAAAAGACGCCCACATTATTTGGCGCCTAAATGCTTTTGGCGCCAAAAATGACGCCACATCCGGAACGCCGACATCTTTGACGCAAAATAACGTCAAAAAATGACGCAACTTCCGGCGACACGTATGACGCCGGAAACGGAAAAGAATTTTTGCGCCAAAAAAGTCCGCGCCAAGAATGACGCAATAAAATGAAGCATTTTCAGCCCCCGCGAGCCTAACAGCCCACAGGGAAAAAAGTCAAATTTTTGAGGTAAGAAAAAATATGATAATTCAATGCATAATCCCAAATATGAAACTGACTGTCTGGAAATAAGGAAAGTTGAACATTCTGAGTCAAGGCAAATAAATGTTTGAATACATATATTTAGAACTTTATAAATAAAGTGCCCAACCATAGCTTAGAGTGTCACAGAAAATAAGACTTACTTACCCCAGGACACTCATCTACATGTTTGTAGAAAGCCAAACCAGTACTGAAACGAGAATCAGTAGAGGAAATGGTAAATATAAGAGTATATCGTCGATCTGAAAAGGGAGGTAAGAGATGAATCTCTACGACCGATAACAGAGAACCTTATGAAATAGACCCCGTAGAAGGAGATCACTGCATTCAATAGGCAATACTCTCTTCACATCCCTCTGACATTCACTGCACGCTGAGAGGAAAACCGGGCTCCAACTTGCTGCGGAACGCATATCAACGTAGAATCTAGCACAAACTTACTTCACCACCTCCCTTGGAGGCAAAGTTTGTAAAACTGATTTGTGGGTGTGGTGAGGGGTGTATTTATAGGCATTTTAAGGTTTGGGAAACTTTGCCCCTCCTGGTAGGAATGTATATCCCATACGTCACTAGCTCATGGACTCTTGTTAATTACATGAAAGAAAAGTAAATTAAGTACAGTTTTGAGGGGTTAAAATGCCATATTTATTTTACAGGTGTCGCTAGGTTAATGTTACATTATTTAACACTCATTTTTACATTTACTGTCACTTTTAGTCTTTTTGCTGTGGGTACAGTACAAAGTTATTGTTTACGATTTGTCGGTACATTTTTAAATAAAGTATAATTAATTTAAGAATATTTAAATTCCCTTGCTTTATATAGAACAGTTGCAATAACTATACTGTTTTTCTTTTCTAGGTTTAATATTCTACTGATGGTGTATTATACTTATTTTTTTTTAATGACACAATGAGTCCACGGATCATCTTAATTACTAATGGGATATTCACCTCCTAGTCAGCAGGAGGCGGCAAAGAGCACCACAGCAAAGCTGTTAAATAGCTCCTCCCTTCCCTCCCACTCCATTCATTCTCTTTGCCTACGTTAAGTGCAAGGAGGTGGTAAATTAGGTGTTAGAAAAAGATTCTTCAATCAAGAGTTTATTATTTTTTAAGTAGTGCAAGATTTTACTGCTTTGTACTAGGGTGCAGCCGTAGTCCACATCAGTCTCTTCAGTAGGGCAGTGGTGGCTTTAGAGCAATGGGAACTGGTGGGACATAATTCTCACTGCGCCTCATGAATTTTATGCTGCCCTGTTTGTAAAAGTCTGAGGGAGAAGATACTCAGAACTTTTTGTTTCCACAGGCCAATGTGAGGGAGAGGACCTCGCAAGCCGGGTGAGCTGCCTTACTGCAGGGCAGATTTCTTAGGTAAGTGCTAATTTTTATTCCTGGGGTATGTACACAGAAAGATAAGCACTTTATTACATACATGAACACAAGAGGACATCATGCCTAGGAGGGATAAGTCATAGGGCAGTTACTGCAGGCACTGGGGACGTGGAGAAGTGGCTCTTTTATTCATGTTTTGAGCATAACAACTCCCATATTCATACTTGGTATATGTCAACAACTCCCAACGGCTTTGTTGTAATCAAACAGCAGACCGGGAGGTTAGACTTGCCAACGCTTATTTTTCTAGCATGTATTTAACTCAATTTGGACGTGGTCCAATTTTACCTGCAGGCGAGTAAGGACTTTCATCAGTCGTCTTCTTTGTTTGTGGTTTTCTCAGCAAAATGTAAGGGACAGAAAGCTACGGCTACTTTTCTTTCTTTTTGGCTGAAGTGTATCATACGTTTTGCACATGAGACTGCGGGACAACAGCCTCCAAAGAGTGTTACGGCTCATTCCACGAGGGCTGTTGCTTCTTCATGGGCGTTCAAAAATGAAGCTTCTGTGGAGGTGCCTTCTGTTTAGGTTGCCTGTCTTGTCCCTCCCGTATCTGTGTACTCTAGCTTGGGTATTGAATCCCATAAGTAATTAAGATGATCAGTGGACTCATTGTGTCATTAAAAAGAAAAGAAAATTTATGCTTACCTGATAAATGTATTTCTTTTTTTTACACGAGTCCACGGCCCACCCTGTTCTTGAATGACAGGTTATTGGTTATTACAAACTTAAGACACCTCTGCACCTTGGTTTTTGCTTTCTATCCTTAACTTCGGTCGAATGACTGAAGTGGGAGGGAAGGGAGGAGCTATTTAACAGCTTTGCTGTGGTGCTCTTTGCCGCCTCCTGCTGACCAGGAGGTGAATATCCCATTAGTAATTAAGATGATCCGTGGACTCATCGTGTCAAAAAAGAAATAAATTTATCAGGTAAGCATAAATTTTCTTTTTTTATGAACTTAAAATAAAATCTGTACTGGCAATTTATGAGAATGATTTTGAAGTGCAAGAGGAGATTGAATTATGCTACTTTGTTATCAATTCTCTATAAAATGGCAAAGTTAGCCAGTCCTAGTGGAAATATGCTGTTTAAAAACCTTATTTAATTTTTTTGGATACTTACAGAGACAGGAAATTTAATATTTAACTTAAATGGATTTGATAGATCATGGAATTTAAACCAGCTTTCCAATTTAATTCTGTTATCATTTTGCTTAGTTCTTTGGTAAAGAGTAAACCTAGCTAAGCTCAGGAGCATGCATGAGTCGTTAGTCTTAGTCATCTGGTCATAGTGTCTTAGTGTTTGCTACAATATTTGTAGCAAAACTATCTACAGGTGCAAACACTGCTACCATAGAATGCTTAAAGTGCATACAATGCTTCCTTATGACAGCAGACAGGCGATCCTCCGTCTGCTTCTCATGCTGTACTTAGCATATCGAGGATGAATCAGGCTTCCTCCAATCATTGTGTGGCCTCACGAGCCGAGCACCTTGTGGTGTACGCAATGATTGGAGAAAGCCGGATTAGTCATTGTTGTGCTAAGTACAGAGGAGCTGCAAGAGGATGATCACTGATCTGCTGTCATAAGGAAAAAGGGTATTTAAAAAAAAAAAAAAAAAAACGCTTAAAGGTAAAGTTTAATGAATGAAAGTGCCCCTGGTTTTAAGAGTATTTTTAAAAGCCCGGGCAACTATCTCATTAAACTTTACATTCACTTTAAGACACATGCACACTTCTAAGCACCTTTCAGCCTACATAGATTTACTCTTCAAGAAAGGATATAAAAAGAACAAAGCATATTTGTCGATAGAAGTAAATTGGAAAGTTGTTGAAAATTGCATTGCTTTCTCAATCATGACCGTTTAAAGGGACATTATACACTCATTTTTTCTTAGCATAAATGTTTTGTAGATGATCTATTTATATAGCCCATAAAGTTTATTTTTAAATAAATGTATAGTTTTGCTTATTTTTAAATAACATTGCTCTGATTTTCAGACTCCTAACCAAGCCCCAAAGTTTTATGTGAATACCGTCAGCTACCTTCTCCAGCTTGCTCCTGTTTGTGTAAAGGGTCTTTTCATATGCAAAAGAAGGGGAGGGAGTGTCTTATTTCCCACTTGCAGTGGGCTTTCCAGCTACCTTTTCAACAGAGCTAAACTGAAAGCTTCTAAGTAAGTTTTTAAACAGTTTTATACTGGATTTTTATATCAGTATCTGTGCATCTTATTCTTTATAGTAATGTCTATTACATGCAGTTATATGAAAATGAGTGTATACTGTCTCTTTAAGTTTGACTTTACTGTCCCTTAAAATTTGAAAATTCAGATATAAACTTTTGAATCATTTGGATTGCAGCTATGTGCTATAACACAAATATGTTTTAACATGTGTTAAGAATGAATGCGATTATAAAAAAAATAAAAAAAATGACAAATTATGAAACGGTGATAAGAAGGCATTACTGCATTATTAATTCATACCTGCAGTTCATAAACACGAACAAATTTATCCAAGCAAGCTGTTACCATGACTTTACCAAGTATATTAACCACTGTAACAGCATGATTGTGACCTTTATAAATGCGCACCAGCTCTCCTGTCTGAAACAAACAATAAGGAAATTAAGTTGGCTTATAAAGAAAGATTTTAAATACATTTCCAAAAAGTCAGAAAGAAAAATTAAAAAGTTGCAAAGTATATAATGAACATATTGAGCTTTACTCATATATGAAATCCATCTATTCCCATTCTGATTCCCCTTTCGTCTTTATTTATTGTATCGCCTCTATATAGGGTTGCCACCCGCCCCAGTATCACCGGGACAGTCCTGGTCTGATGCTCTGTGTCCCGTATCCCAGAACTACCCTCAAATGCCCCAGGCTAAGCGCTTCCCTGGCGCAGCAAGAAGCAGTGAGCACAGCTTTTACAAAAGAAAATAGCTGGTCAGGGGAGCGCTTAGCCCGGGGTTACTAAAATATTTGGTAGGTGGAGTCTAGAGGAGCGACTGAGGATGGTGTGGGACAGTGGGAGGGGGGATGAGGAAGGGAGTCGTCACAACCTGCTGAGAGACGTCAGGTGTTGGTGCAGTGGCCACGGGCTGCATGCCAAAACATTGCCAGTTAGCTGCGTGTAGACCACCTTTTTCCACCGCCTCCGTCTGTAGGTCCTCTGCAGCAGCAGCCTTTGGCAAGCAACCTGGAGCCCTTGCCCCGACCCTAAGCCAACAAGTGCAATGTCTGCTGTTTTTTCTTGGTGATTGGTATGTGTTTTGGTTTTTTTTTTGGGGGGGGGGGCTTAATTATGTGTAAATATAATATAAATATTATATATTATAGGGTGCAGCAAAAAGTAGATACAGTCAAAAAGAAAAGTGCACTTCAATAGGTATATTTTTGCAGCCATCGTCACTAATTTATTGTGAAAGTTTTCGGGCCAAAAATGGTCCGTCCACAGACACAGTGATAACAAGATACACCATCTTATCACTGTGTCTGAGGATGGACCATTTTTGGCCCGAAAACGTACACAATAAACAGTGACAATAGTTGCAAAAATATACCTATTGAAGTGCACTTTTCTTTTTGACTATATATATATATAATTATTTCATAATGAATTTGAGGCCGCAAGAAGCCACGCCCCAAGACACACCCTCTTCACGCCCACTTAAAAAGTGTCCAGGAATTTTCTGGGCAAAAGGTGGCAACCCTACCTCTATAGCAGAGGTATCTGTTGACGCATTGCAAATAAGGAAGCCAAAAATAGCTCTCTCTTTGCTAAGGTGCAACATTACAATATTTCCCAAATCAATTTTCTTAATTATATACACTAGGATAGATTCAATGCCACATGAGTCAGACATGTGCGATCACATTACAGATGAAAAAGCAATTAATATTTTTTTACTGTAAAGATGAATATGAAAACTTGAAACAAACTACATAAACATATAGAATATTTTCATGTGTTAATTTAAAAACACTCTCCAGGTGCAAATTCTATTTTAAAGTGATGGTAAATCCAAGCGTATAAAAAATGCTAGGAATTACCATCAATAAAACTAAAGCAGAGTTTAAGTGATCAAATATGTAAAAATAAAAAAATAAAAGGGCGCTAAACTCATCCTGAATGTGCCGTTACACATAACTAAACTCAGCGGCTCCGGCCAGCCATGGCACATTGTTCTCCTTCAATGAGGTGACGTTTGCACCTCTAAGTCAAAAGCCGTGCGTGTCAGCTGATAGTGTTCTGTATACACGCATGCAAGTGCCCCTTAATTGGCAGAAGACCTGATTCATTCAGGGTGAGTTTAACACCTTTTTTTTTTTTTTTTTTTTTACAGATTTGATCATTTAAACTCCACTTTATTTTTAGTGATGGTAAATCTTAGTGTTTGACGCTTGGATTTACCATCACTTTAACTCCAAATATAATACATAGCTATTTCTATAAATACTGGGATATGTATCATAATAATCATATGCTACATACAAGAAATTAAAATAGAAAATTTACACACAAATAAAAAAAAAACTTTCTGAAACATTATGCAAACATACAAAAAGAATGTGCTGCAATACACTTTTGTTGGAAAATTGAGAAAATTTGCATGTTTTTTTTTTATAGTGAATTTTAATTTACTTACATGTATATTATGAGCATGAACAGATTGATCACTGGATCCACTAAAGACCAGATCATTGACTACCTAAAGAAAAATATTTGAGATGAAGAGTTAGATTTAGTCTCCATGATTAAAAATTGTATCTATGTATGTTTCTTATCTATGTAGCTATATATCTATGGTATTCTTCCCAAAATAAGACATCTTTCAGTCTTATTACATTCTATCAACATGACTAGATAAAGTATTATTTGTCACCTCCACTCTTCAAGTAGCACTAAAACTATATGTAAATGAAAGCTACCTGAACACTAGGTAAAAATCACAGTGATTGATCTATTGAACAGTTTAAGACAGAATGTTTAAAATCTGTTCTGATAAGAGAAGTATTAGAATACAATTAAAGGGACACTTTACACCAGAATTTTTATTGTTTAAAAAGATAATCACTTTGTTTTTACCCATTCCCCAGTTTTGCATAACCAACAGTTATATTAAAGGGACTGTCTACACTAAAATTGTTAGTTTAAAAAGATGGATAATGCCTTTACTACCCATTCTCAAGCTTTGCACAACCAACATTGATATATTAAAGGGACATTATCCACTCATTTTTTCTTTGCATAAATGTTTTGTAGATGATCTATTTATATAGCCCATAAAGTTTTTTTTTAAATAAATGTATAGTTTTGCTTATTTTTAAATAACATTGTTCTGATTTTCAGACTCCTAACCAAGCCCCAAAGTTTTATGTGAATACTGTCAGCTACCTTCTCCAGCTTGCTCCTGTTTGTGTAAAGGGTCTTTTCATATGCAGAGGAGGGGGAGGGGGGGAGTGTCTTATTTGTCACTTGCAGTGGGCTTTCCAACTGCCTTTTCAACAGAGCCAAACTGACAGCTTCTAAGTAAGTTTTTAAACAGTTTTATACTGGATTTTTATATCAGTATCTGTGCATCTTATTCTTTATAGTAGTGTCTATTACATGCAGTTATATGAAAATGAGTGTATACTGTCCCTTTAATAAACATTATAACATTTAAACCTCTAAATGTCTGCATGTTCCTAGGCCACTACAGACAGCCTCTTACCACACGCTTTTTTATTTGCTTTTCACAACAGGAGACTGTTAGTTCATGTGGGTCATATAGATAATGTGTTTACGCCCGGGGAGTTATTTAAGATTTAGCACAACACCGCTAAAATGCAAGTCAATAGATGGTAAATAAAAAAAGTAATGTGATCAGGGGGCTGTCAAAAGATGCTTGAATACAAGGTAATCACAGAGGTAAAAAAGTATATTAATATAACTTTGTTGGTTATGCAAAACTGGGGAATGGGTAATAAAGGGATTATTTATCTTTTAAAACAATAACAATTCTATTGTAGACTGTCCCTTTACGATACTTTTTACCTCTGTGATTACCTTGTATCACATGCATTTTTATTATCTATTGACTTACTATTTAGCCAATTAGTGCTGTGTTAAATAACTCAATGGACGTCAGCACAATGTTATCTATATGGCCCACATGAACTAGCAGTCTCCTGTTGTGAAAAGCAAATAAAAAAGCATGTGATAAGAGGCTTTCTGTAGTGGCTTAATAACAGCAAGAAATGTATTAACAACAACAATGTAGGTTGTGCAAAGCTGGGGAATGGGTACTAAAGGTGTTGTCTATCTTTTTAAACTAACAATTTTAGTGATTGTACCTTTAATGGTTCCATGGATTTCCGTTACCATGGGGGGAAAAAAGCAAAACAAAATTTTTTTTTACATTTTTATTTTCCATAAAACAAACACAAGTTTGCCTTCTCTTCAGTTTCTATATAAAAAAATGTTTATAAAAATAGAAGCAAAAAGATCCCTATAAAACACAACCATGTGATCAAGGCATAATTGTCAAACAAATTTAAAGAAACATTGTGCTATAGATTTTTCTCCCCTTTAATGTGTTCGCAAAGAGCCATTTTATCTGCTGTAGTGTATTACATTGTTTACAGATAGCTCCTTTAACTTTATTTTGCCATTTAAAATAGAGGAATTTGCCTGTTAAAACCCCCATCTATACATAAAATATGAATACTTTTGTAATATCTAAAGAAAAACAATTTCTGCTTACTAGATAGATGCCTGCTTACTGTTGGGAAATACAACACCTGGCCACCAGGAGGAGGCAAAGACATCATACATAGCCAAGGCTTAAATATCCCTCCCACCTCCTCATTACCCCAGTCATTCTGCCAAGGGAACAAGGAAAAGTAGGAGAAATATCAGGGCATAAATTGTGCCAGAAGAAGAAAATAAATAGGGGGCCGCCCTTAGACAAGAAAAAACGGGCGGGGACCATGGACTCTCCCTATCCGGAAGGAAAGGAATTTATCTGGCAGGCATAAATTATGTTTATTTTCCTAAGATAGGGAGAGTCATTCCTTACTATTGGGAAAACTATACCCAAGCCCCAGAGGACACTAAATAAATAACGGGAAAGAACAAAAAGGAAGAGGCTGACCCTATCCTGAGGGCACCACAGCCTGCAAAACATTTCTCCCGAAAACTGCTTCACCCAAAGCAAAAACATCAAACTTGTAAAAATTAAAAAAAAAAAAAAAAGTATGTAAGGACCAGGTAACCGCCTTACAAATCTGATCCATAGAGGCCTCATTCTTAAAGGCCCAAAAGGAAGCCACTGCTCTAGTGGAATGAGCTGTTATCCTCTCAGAAGGATGATGTCCCACTGTCTCGTAATCTAAGCGGATGACACTCCTTAACCAAAAAGATAGGGAAGTCGAAGTAGCCTTCTGCCCCTTACGCTTCCCCAAATAGACAACAAACAAAGAGGAAGATAGTCTAAACTCCTTAGTACTCCCTTAGTAGCCTGAAGGTGCAAACCACATCCAAATGTTGAGGTAAACGTTCCTTCAATGAAGAAGGATTAGGACACAAGGAAGGAACCACTATCTCCTGATTGATGTTGCGATCTGATACAACCTTAGGGAGAAATACTAATTTAGTACGTAAAACTGCCTTATCTGCATGAAAAAAATCAGATAAGGGAACTCGCATTGCAAAGCAGAGATCTCAAACTCTGCACGCAGAGACAATAGCCAATAAAAAGAGAACCTTTCAAGATAACAATTTAATGTCAACAAAATGCAGAGGCTCAAACGGAGCCTGTTGCAAAACACAAAGAACAAGATTTAGGCTCCAATGAGGAGCCCCAGATCTAAACACATGTCTGATCCTAATCAGAGCCTTAACAAAGGACTGCACGTTTTGAAGCTCAGCCAGTCTCTTGTGCAATAAAACTGACAGGGCCAAAATCTGTCCCCTCAGGGAACTAGCAGAAAGGCCCTTCTCCACTCCATCCTGGAGAAAAGATAATATCCAGGCAACCTTAACTCTGTGCCAGGAAAAAACATGCTCTTCACACCAGAATAAGTAGGTCCTCCACACCTTGTGGTAGATACGCAGAGTAACTGGCTTACGAGCTTGAATAAGAGTATCAATGACACTCTCAGAGAAACCTCTCTTGACTAAGCATTCAATCTCCATGCAGGAAGCCTCAGAGAACCTAGATTTTGATGAACAAATGGACCTCGTAACAGCAGGTCTCTGCAACAAGGCAACTTCCACGGAGATGAGGACTTCCCCAGTAGATCCGCGGACCACGTCCTTCGCGACCACGATGGAGCAATCAGGATTACTGATCCCGCTCCTGCTTGATGCAAGCCAACACTCGAGGAAGAAGCGGTAATGGAGGAAAAAGATGTGAGTTTGAATCTCCAGGGCACTGCTAGTGCATCTATTACATCCGCTTGGGGATCCCTCGACCCGTACCAGGGTAGTTTGGTATTGAGACGGGACGCCATGACATCCATCTCCGGCGTCCCCCACTTGCTGCATATCTCTGCAAACACCTTAGGATGGAGAGACCATTCCCCTGGGTGGAAGGATTGCCTGCTGAGAAAATCCGCCTCCCAGCTGTCCACACCCGGAATGTGGATCGCTGACAGCGAACAGCTGTGGGCCTCCGCCCACTCCAGAATCTGAAATACTTCCTTCATCGCCAAGGAACTTCTCGTTTCCCCCTGATGGCTGATGTAAGCCACCAAGGATATATTGTCTGATTGGAATCTGATAAACTGGGATGAACCCAGAAGTGGCCAAGCCTTCAACTCCAAACAGCTCCCTATTGGGATAGGCTTGTGTCACAATCTCCCAGGATGGTCTTAAGAAGCACGTCGCTCAGGACAGATGATCTGGACAGAGCCACCAAGGGAGAGATTCTCTCGACCAGCTGTCTAATACAATCTGTAGAGACAGATCAGAATGATCGCCGTTCCACTGTTTCAGCATGCACAGTTGTAAAGGTCTGAGACGGAACATGGCAAAAGGAATGATGTCCATGCAGGACACCATGAGACCAATCACCTCCATACACTGAGCCACAGAGGGACTCAAGGAGGTCCGGAGGGCAAGACATGCCGGAGTTAGCTTGCAACGTCTCTGTTAGAAATATCCTCATGGATATGGAGTCTATTATAGAATTCCACCCTGGTACTTGGGATAAGAGAAACAGAATTTATGTTTACCTGATAAATTACTTTCTCCAACGGTGTGTCCGGTCCACGGCGTCATCCTTACTTGTGGGATATTCTCCTCCCCAACAGGAAATGGCAAAGAGCCCAGCAAAGCTGGTCACATGATCCCTCCTAGGCTCCGCCTACCCCAGTCATTCGACCGACGTTAAGGAGGAATATTTGCATAGGAGAAACCATATGGTACCGTGGTGACTGTAGTTAAAGAAAATAAATTATCAGACCTGATTAAAAAAACCAGGGCGGGCCGTGGACCGGACACACCGTTGGAGAAAGTAATTTATCAGGTAAACATAAATTCTGTTTTCTCCAACATAGGTGTGTCCGGTCCACGGCGTCATCCTTACTTGTGGGAACCAATACCAAAGCTTTAGGACACGGATGAAGGGAGGGAGCAAATCAGGTCACCTAAATGGAAGGCACCACGGCTTGCAAAACCTTTCTCCCAAAAATAGCCTCAGAAGAAGCAAAAGTATCAAACTTGTAAAATTTGGTAAAAGTGTGCAGTGAAGACCAAGTCGCTGCCCTACATATCTGATCAACAGAAGCCTCGTTCTTGAAGGCCCATGTGGAAGCCACAGCCCTAGTGGAATGAGCTGTGATTCTTTCGGGAGGCTGTCGTCCGGCAGTCTCGTAAGCCAATCTGATGATGCTTTTAATCCAAAAAGAGAGAGAGGTAGAAGTTGCTTTTTGACCTCTCCTTTTACCAGAATAAACAACAAACAAGGAAGATGTTTGTCTAAAATCCTTTGTAGCATCTAAATAGAATTTTAGAGCGCGAACAACATCCAAATTGTGCAACAAACGTTCCTTCTTTGAAACTGGTTTCGGACACAGAGAAGGTACGATAATCTCCTGGTTAATGTTTTTGTTAGAAACAACTTTTGGAAGAAAACCAGGTTTAGTACGTAAAACCACCTTATCTGCATGGAACACCAGATAAGGAGGAGAACACTGCAGAGCAGATAATTCTGAAACTCTTCTAGCAGAAGAAATTGCAACTAAAAACAAAACTTTCCAAGATAATAACTTAATATCAACGGAATGTAAGGGTTCAAACGGAACCCCCTGAAGAACTGAAAGAACTAAATTGAGACTCCAAGGAGGAGTCAAAGGTTTGTAAACAGGCTTAATTCTAACCAGAGCCTGAACAAAGGCTTGAACATCTGGCACAGCTGCCAGCTTTTTGTGAAGTAACACAGACAAGGCAGAAATCTGTCCCTTCAGGGAACTTGCAGATAATCCTTTTTCCAATCCTTCTTGAAGGAAGGATAGAATCTTAGGAATCTTAACCCTGTCCCAAGGGAATCCTTTAGATTCACACCAACAGATATATTTTTTCCAAATTTTGTGGTAAATCTTCCTAGTTACAGGCTTTCTGGCCTGAACAAGAGTATCGATAACAGAATCTGAGAACCCTCGCTTTGATAAGATCAAGCGTTCAATCTCCAAGCAGTCAGCTGGAGTGAAACCAGGTTCGGATGTTCGAACGGACCCTGAACAAGAAGGTCTCGTCTCAAAGGTAGCTTCCAAGGTGGAGCCGATGACATATTCACCAGATCTGCATACCAAGTCCTGCGTGGCCACGCAGGAGCTATCAAGATCACCGACGCCCTCTCCTGATTGATCCTGGCTACCAGCCTGGGGATGAGAGGAAACGGCGGGAACACATAAGCTAGTTTGAAGGTCCAAGGTGCTACTAGTGCATCCACTAGAGCCGCCTTGGGATCCCTGGATCTGGACCCGTAGCAAGGAACTTTGAAGTTCTGACGAGAGGCCATCAGATCCATGTCTGGAATGCCCCACAGCTGAGTGACTTGGGCAAAGATTTCCGGATGGAGTTCCCACTCCCCCGGATGCAATGTCTGACGACTCAGAAAATCCGCTTCCCAATTTTCCACTCCTGGGATGTGGATAGCGGACAGGTGGCAGGAGTGAGACTCCGCCCATAGAATGATTTTGGTCACTTCTTCCATCGCTAGGGAACTCCTTGTTCCCCCCTGATGGTTGATGTACGCAACAGTTGTCATGTTGTCTGATTGAAACCGTATGAACTTGGCCCTCGCTAGCTGAGGCCAAGCCTTGAGAGCATTGAATATCGCTCTCAGTTCCAGAATATTTATCGGTAGAAGAGATTCTTCCCGAGACCAAAGACCCTGAGCTTTCAGGGATCCCCCGACCGCGCCCCAGCCCATCAGACTGGCGTCGGTCGTGACAATGACCCACTCTGGTCTGCGGAATGTCATCCCTTGTGACAGGTTGTCCAGGGACAGCCACCAACGGAGTGAGTCTCTGGTCCTCTGATTTACTTGTATCTTCGGAGACAAGTCTGTATAATCCCCATTCCACTGACTGAGCATGCACAGTTGTAATGGTCTTAGATGAATGCGCGCAAAAGGAACTATGTCCATTGTCGCTACCATCAACCCGATCACTTCCATGCACTGAGCTATGGAAGGAAGAGGAACGGAATGAAGTATCCAACAAGAGTCTAGAAGCTTTGTTATTCTGGCCTCTGTCAGAAATATCCTCATTTCTAAGGAGTCTATTATTGTTCCCAAGAAGGGAACCCTTGTTGACGGAGATAGAGAACTCTTTTCCACGTTCACTTTCCATCCGTGAGATCTGAGAAAGGCCAGGACGATGTCCGTGTGAGCCTTTGCTTGAGGAAGGGACGACGCTTGAATCAGAATGTCGTCCAAGTAAGGTACTACAGCAATGCCCCTTGGTCTTAGCACAGCTAGAAGGGACCCTAGTACCTTTGTGAAAATCCTTGGAGCAGTGGCTAATCCGAAAGGAAGCGCCACGAACTGGTAATGCTTGTCCAGGAATGCGAACCTTAGGAACCAATGATGTTCCTTGTGGATAGGAATATGCAGATACGCATCCTTTAAATCCACCGTGGTCATGAATTGACCTTCCTGGATGGAAGGAAGAATAGTTCGAATGGTTTCCATCTTGAACGATGGAACCTTGAGAAACTTGTTTAAGATCTTGAGATCTAAGATTGGTCTGAACGTTCCCTCTTTTTTGGGAACTATGAACAGATTGGAGTAGAACCCCATCCCTTGTTCTCTTAATGGAACAGGGTGAATCACTCCCATTTTTAACAGGTCTTCTACACAATGTAAGAATGCCTGTCTTTTTATGTGGTCTGAAGACAACTGAGACCTGTGGAACCTCCCCCTTGGGGGAAGTCCCTTGAATTCCAGAAGATAACCTTGGAAGACTATTTCTAGCGCCCAAGGATCCAGAACATCTCTTGCCCAAGCCTGAGCGAAGAGAGAGAGTCTGCCCCCCACCAGATCCGGTCCCGGATCGGGGGCCAACATTTCATGCAGTCTTGGTAGCAGTGGCAGGTTTCTTGGCCTGCTTTCCCTTGTTCCAGCCTTGCATTGGTCTCCAAGTTGGCTTGGCTTGAGAAGTATTACCCTCTTGCTTAGAGGACGTAGCACCTCGGGCTGGTCCGTTTCTACGAAAGGGACGAAAATTAGGTTTATTTTTTGCCTTGAAAGGCCGATCCTGAGGAAGGGCGTGGCCCTTACCCCCAGTGATATCAGAGATAATCTCTTTCAAGTCAGGGCCAAACAGCGTTTTCCCCTTGAAAGGAATGTTAAGTAGCTTGTTCTTGGAAGACGCATCAGCCGACCAAGATTTCAACCAAAGCGCTCTGCGCGCCACAATAGCAAACCCAGAATTCTTAGCCGCTAACCTAGCCAATTGCAAAGTGGCGTCTAGGGTGAAAGAATTAGCCAATTTGAGAGCATTGATTCTGTCCATAATCTCCTCATAAGGAGGGGAATCACTATCGACCGCCTTTATCAGCTCATCGAACCAGAAACATGCGGCTGTAGCGACAGGGACAATGCATGCAATTGGTTGTAGAAGGTAACCCTGCTGAACAAACATCTTTTTAAGCAAACCTTCTAATTTTTTATCCATAGGATCTTTGACAGCACAACTATCCTCTATGGGTATAGTGGTGCGTTTGTTTAAAGTGGAAACCGCTCCCTCGACCTTGGGGACTGTCTGCCATAAGTCCTTTCTGGGGTCGACCAAAGGAAACAATTTTTTAAATATGGGGGGAGGGACGAAAGGAATACCGGGCCTTTCCCATTCTTTATTAACAATGTCCGCCACCCGCTTGGGTATAGGAAAAGCTTCTGGGAGCCCCGGCACCTCTAGGAACTTGTCCATTTTACATAGTTTCTCTGGGATGACCAACTTGTCACAATCATCCAGAGTGGATAATACCTCCTTAAGCAGAATGCGGAGATGTTCCAACTTAAATTTAAATGCAATCACATCAGGTTCAGCCTGTTGAGAAATGTTCCCTGAATCAGTAATTTCTCCCTCAGACAAAACCTCCCTGGCCCCATCAGACTGGGTTAGGGGCCCTTCAGAGATATTAGTATCAGCGTTGCCATGCTCTTCAGTATCTAAAACAGAGCAGCCGCGCTTACGCTGACAAGTGTTCATTTGGGCTAAAATGTTTTTGACAGAATTATCCATTACAGCCGTTAATTGTTGCATAGTAAGGAGTATTGGCGCGCTAGATGTACTAGGGGCCTCCTGAGTGGGCAAGACTCGTGTAGACGAAGGAGGGAATGATGCAGTACCATGCTTACTCCCCTCACTTGAGGAATCATCTTGGGCATCATTGTCATTATCACATAAATCACATTTATTTAAATGAATAGGAATTCTGGCTTCCCCACATTCAGAACACAGTCTATCTGGGAGTTCAGACATGTTAAACAGGCATAAACTTGATAACAAAGTACAAAAAACGTTTTGAAATAAAACCGTTACTGTCACTTTAAATTTTAAACTGAACACACTTTATTACTGCAATTGCGAAAAAACATGAAGGAATTGTGCAAAATTCACCAAATTTTCACCACAGTGTCTTAAAGCCTTAAAAGTATTGCACACCAAATTTGGAAGCTTTAACCCTTAAAATAACGGAACCGGAGCCGTTTTAAACTTTAACCCCTTTACAGTCCCTGGTATCTGCTTTGCTGAGACCCAACCAAGCCCAAAGGGGAATACGATACCAAATGACGCCTTCAGAAAGTCTTTTCTAAGTATCAGAGCTCCTCACACATGCGACTGCATGCCATGCCTCTCAAAAACAAGTGCGCCACACCGGCGCGAAAATGAGGCTCTGCTTATGCTTTGGGAAAGCCCCTAAGGAATAAGGTGTCTAATACAGTGCCTGCCGATATTCTTATATCAAAATACCCAGATAAAATGATTCCTCAAGGCTAAATATGTGTTAATAATGAATCGATTTAGCCCAGAAAAGTCTACAGTCTTAATAAGCCCTTGTGAAGCCCTTATTTACGATCGTAATAAACATGGCTTACCGGATCCCATAGGGAAAATGACAGCTTCCAGCATTACATCGTCTTGTTAGAATGTGTCATACCTCAAGCAGCAAGAGACTGCATACTGTTCCCCCAACTGAAGTTAATTGCTCTCAACAGTCCTGTGTGGAACAGCCATGGATTTTAGTTACGGTTGCTAAAATCATTTTCCTCATACAAACAGAAATCTTCATCTCTTTTCTGTTTCTGAGTAAATAGTACATACCAGCACTATTTCAAAATAACAAACTCTTGATTGAATAATAAAAACTACAGTTAAACACTAAAAAACTCTAAGCCATCTCCGTGGAGATGTTGCCTGTACAACGGCAAAGAGAATGACTGGGGTAGGCGGAGCCTAGGAGGGATCATGTGACCAGCTTTGCTGGGCTCTTTGCCATTTCCTGTTGGGGAGGAGAATATCCCACAAGTAAGGATGACGCCGTGGACCGGACACACCTATGTTGGAGAAAGATAACTCTTTTCCAAGTTTATCTTCCATCCATGTGATCAAAGAAGACTGAGAAGGGACTCTGAGTATTCATCCTTAAGACAAAAAGATGGTGCTTGCACCAGAATATCGTCCAAGTATGGGGCTACTGTAGAAGAACCTTCGTAAGGATTCTTGGAGCAGTAGCTAGACCAAAACGGAAGGGCAATGAACTGGAAGTGTTGGTCCAGGAATGTAAACCTCAGGAACTGAAAGTGTTCCCTGTGGATTGGAACATGAAGGTAAGCATCATTCAGATCTATAGTGGTCATAAACTGGCCTTCCTGGACTAAAGGAAGGACGGACCTGATCGTCTCCATCTTGAAGGAAGGGACACTGAGAAATTTGTTAAGCACTTTAGGTCCAGACTTTTACGGAAAGTTCCGTCCTTCTTTGGGACCACGAAAAGGTTTGAATACAACTCCAAACGTCTTTCTTCGATAGGCACCGGGACAACAACTCCTGAGGAGGATAGATCCCAAACACATCCCTCTTTTCTGGTCTGGTAGACCGGTTCGAGAGTAGGAATCTGCCCCTGGGCGGATGAGATTTGAAACCTATCTTGTATCCCTGAGAACGACCACCAGGACCCACAGAGCCTGTATGTCCCTGAACCAAACGTCTGAAAAAAGAGACAGCCTGCCCCTACACGATCCGATCCCGGATCGGGAGCTGCCCCTTCATGCCGATTTGTTTTCGGCTGGCTTATTATTCTTCTTGGACTTAGCCGGCTTCTAAGAACTCTTGGGTTGCTCGGGCTTGGAGGATTGTTGTCACACTTCTCTGCCACCTCCTGGTGGCCAGGTGTTGCATTTCCCAACAGTAAGGAATGGCCGTGGACTCTCCCTATCTTAGGAAGGAAAGATATGTAAATGAGGATTAGCAGAAGCCAATTGGGGGTGAGGGTGACAGATATATATATTTGCCTATAAACAAAGGATGCAAAGTTTTTGTAAGGATGCAGGTGTGTATAGAGAATAGAAAAACATGTCTCTTTCAGCAAGGTCAGACCATTTAAATAGGTTGCGTTTTCCATGATCAAAGGCAGTTATTTCATATACAAAAATAAATCGAACGTAGCAACTGGTAGAACAAGTAATTAAACACACATTAAGGGGTAACCAATTTTACAGTACAACATCCCTTTAAGAAGAGAAAGTCAAATAGCCAGACCACTGATAAAGCAAATGCATTTGCAATTTATACTTTATATTTAGAATCTGAAGATTTTTTTTTTTTTTTTTTGGAACCCTGAAACAAGATGTCACTACTATTATAGTTGAGAGTACTTTAGAAACTTTATAAACCAGTCTCTCATGTTCCAAGACAGACCTGTAAATGATCATTTCACACTGAATTAGTATATTTGGAAGCTAACTGGTCCTTTCTGAACCTGGTAGAGATTCTCTAAACTTAAAAATTGCAAAATAATTTCCTGATCTAAGTACTTTTTATTCCAAGACTCATTTTTATCATTAGTTTGATTTAAAACAAAAAAGTTTGAAGATTAAATGTTTGGCTGCTGTAAAAAGATTCACCATAATAATAAATAGCTGAATTGTAAATGTAGCAGTTTACTTTAAAACGCACCAGCAAGTCATTTATAAGACACGTGGTAAAAATAATATGCATATGATTACGCCACTATTACATTTAACAATGAGAAAACATGAACCACAGCTTTCTTACCTTCATACAGAGGACAGTTTTAGTATGACCTTCTAGTGTACGAAGTAAGAGACCATTGCGAGCATCTCTCACAGTGATAGTACAGTCATAGGATCCTACAAGCAGCAGTCTGCGAGCGCCCTCTTGCGCAGTAGCTAAGCAGCTAACCGCTCTCGGTCCATGGCACTCAAATACATCAATTTGTTTGTTGTTCTATAAAATAAGTTTAAAACATTAAAACAGGAGAAAGATAATCGTGAAACAGTAGTAGATGTACTGTGTGATATCAATACTTCTTGTTAAAGGGATAGATAACTAAAAACTGAACTGTGAATTAATGCAATTCCTGTTTTTCTGCAACATATGCTGTGAGCTGGCTGCCCAAGTATTGTGCATGTGAAGACTTGTGTGTGTCATAGTGCACAGCCCCTCACAGCATATGCAGAAAGACAGCAATAACTTTTACTAAAAGTGTTTTTGCTAAAGGAAGTACACTGTAAAATGCTTCTATTTTAAAACTGAAATGCATTTATTCACAGTTCAGTTTTGAGCTTTCTATCCCTTTAAAAAAAAACTTTCTTCAAATGCTGAGTACAAGCACATGTAGCAGGAAAGGGTTCTCAACCATTGGGGTAATTTTAAGCTACCTTTGGAAAGAACATCAGAATTAAACAGTGTTCAGCATGTAACCCCTCCATTTTCCAGTGTCCATCTCCCTTAATATTAAGCCAAATGAACATATAAAGCAGAAAAGCAGAAAGAAAGGAAAATACAGAAGAAAAAAAAAAAAAAACCACTAATTATGCTTACCAGATCATTTCCTTTACTTCTCTATGAGTAGAGTCCATGGCTTTATTCCTTACTTGTGGGAAATACTAAACCTGGCCACCAGGAGGAGGCAAAGACACCCCAGTCAAATGTTTAAATACCTCCAACACTCCCCTCATCCCCCAGTCATTCTGCCGAAGGTACAAGGACCAGTAGGAGAAATAGAGTATAAATGGTGCCAGAAGAACAAAACAAAAATTTAGGCCCGCCAAACTGAGAAAAAGGGCGGGGGCCGTGGACTCTCCTCATACAGAAGGAAAGAAAATTATCAGGTAATCATAATTTATGTTTTCCTTCTTAATATGAGGAGAGTCCACGGCTTCATTCCTTACTTGTGGGAAACCTATACCCAAGCTCTAGAGGACACTGAATGAAAACGGGACGGTAAAAAAGGAGAGGCGGACCCTATTCTGAGGGCACCACAGCCTGCAAAACCTTTCTCCCAAAAGATGCTTCAGCTGAAACAAAAACGTCAAATTTGTAAAATTTTGAAAAGGTATGTAAGGAGGACCAGGTGGCCGACCTTACAAATCTGCTCCATAGAGGCCTCATTCTTGAAGGCCCAAGAGGAAGCCACTGCTCTAGTTGAATGAGCCTTAAACCTATGAGGAGGCTTATGTCCCGCTGTTTCATATGCTAAGCGAATAATGCTCCTCAACCAAAAAGATATGGAAGTGGCCAACGCTTTCTGCCCTTTACGCTTCCCAGAATAAACAAACAAAGAAGAAGTCAGTCTAAACTCCTTAGTAGCTTGAAGATAGAACTTCAAGGCACGAAACACATCCAAAATTATGAAGTAACCGCTCTTTGGAAGAAGAAGGGTTAGGACACAAGGAAGGAAGGAAGGAAGGAACGATAATCTCCTGGTTGATGTTGCGACCTGAAACAACCTTAGGAAGAAAACCTAACTCAGTACGAAGAACAGCCTTATCACTATGGAAAACTAGGTAAAAGGGTTCACATTGCAAGGCAGCCATCTCAGATACTCTGCGTGCCGAAGCAATAGCCAGTAGAAAGAGAACCTTCCAAGACAGTAATTTAATGTCATGTCCGTGCATAGGCTCAAACAGAGCACTCTGCAAAACCTTAAGAACAAGATTTTAACTCCAAGGAGGAGCGCTAGATCGAAACACAGGCCTGATTCTAGTCAAAGCCTGAACAAAAGACTGGATGTCTGGAAGCTCAGCGAGCCTCTTGTGCAGTAACACAGATAGGGCCGAAATCTGTCCCTTAAGGGAGCTAGCCGAAAGGCCCTTCTCCAGACCATTCTGGAGAAAGGGAAGAATCCTGGAAACCTTGACTTTATGCCAGGGAAATCCACGCTCTTCACACCAGAATGTGTGAAGTTCCTCCACACCTTATGATAGATGCTACGAGTAACCGGCTTACGAGCTTGAATGAGAGTATCAATAACTCTCTTGGCTAGGACTAAGCATTCAATCTCCACGCAGTCAACCTCAGAGAATCTAGATTTTTATGAACAGAAGGACCTTGTTCCAGCAGATCCCTGCAACAAGGTAACCTCCATGTAGGAGATGAGGACATCCCCATCAGATCCATAAACCACATCCTCCGAGGCCACGATGGAGCAAATAGAATCACTGATGCTCGCTCCTGCTTGATGCGGGTCACTACACAAGGTAGAAGTGGTAATGGTGGGAAAATGTAGATCAGACTGAACCTCCAAGGCACTGCTAATGCATCTATTAGCTCCTCCTGAGGATCCCTGGACCACAACCCATAACTGGAAAGCTTGGAATTGATCTGGGACGCCATGAGATCTCCGGTGTCCCCCATTTGCTGCAAATCTCCGCAAACACCTCGGGATGGAGAGACCATTCCCCCGGATGAAAGGATTGTCTGCTGAGGAAATCCGCTTCCCAGTTGTCCACACACGGAATGTGGATCGCTGACAGCGAGCAGTTGTGGGCCTCCGCCCATTCCAGAATCTGAGATACTTCCCTCACTGCTAGGGAGCTCCTCGCTCCGCCCTGATGGTTGATGTAAGCCACCGAGATTATGTTGTCCGATTGGAATCGAATAAACTGGGCCGATCCCAAAAGGGGCAAAGCCTTCAGAGCATTGAAGATCGCTCAAAGTTCCAAGATGTTGATCGGGAGCAGGGATTCCTTAGAGTCCACAGGCCCTGTGCCTTCATGGCATCCCAAACAGCTCCCAATCCTGTGAAACTTGTGTCCGTAGTCACAATCTCCCAGGATGGTCTCAAAAAGGATGTCCCTTGGGACAGATCTGGACAGGTGAGCGATTCTCTCGACTAGCTGTCCAGAGAAATCTGTTGAGACAGATCTGAATGATTGCCGTTCCACTGTTCAAGCATGCACAGCTGAAGAGGTCTGAGATGGAATCTGGCAAAGGGGATGATGTCCATGCAGGACACCATGAGTCCAATTACTTCCATACACGAGCCACAGATGAGCTAAAGGAGGTCTGGAGGGCAAGACAATTGGAAGTTAGCTTGTAACGTCTCTTTTCTGTAAGAAATATCATCATAGATATGGAGTCTATTATTGTACCCAGGAACTCCACCCTGGTACAGGGAATAAGAGAACTATTTTCTAAGTTTATCTTCCACCCATGAGATCGAAGAAGAGAAAGATGGGCTTTTGAATGGTCCTCTGCCAGAAGACAGGACGGTGTTTGAACCAAAATATCGTCTAAGTACAGGACACCACTGCAATCCCTCTGGTTCTGGCCACTGCGAACAGAGCCCCTAGAACCTTCATAAAAACTCTTGGAGCAGAAGCTAGACCAAAACGGAAGTGCAATAAACTGGTGCTGGTCCAGGAATGCAAATCTTAGGAACTTGAAGTGTTCCTTGTGGATAGGGACAGGAAGGTAGGCATCATTCAGGTCTATAGTTGTCATGAATTGACCTTTCTGGACTACGGGGAGAATGGACCTTACTGTATCTTAAACGAGGGGACAGGAATTTGTTTAAAAACTTTAGGTCCAGAATTGGACGAAAAGCACCCTCCTTCTTTGGTAGCACAAAAAGGTTTGAGTAGTGTCCCAGACCTCTCTCTGCTGGAGGTACCATGATCCCCATGGAGGAGAGATCCCTAACACACCCTAGAAAAGCTTCTCTCTTTTCTGGCCTTGAAGACAGGTTTGATAAAAGGAATCTGCCCCTGGAAGGATGAGACTTGAAGCCTATCCTGTATCCCTGAGCGATGATCTACAGTACCCACAGGTCTTGCACATCCCCAAACCAAGCTTCTGAAAATAGAGATAGTCTGCCCCCTATCAGATCCAAGGCCAGATCAGGGGCCTCCCCTTCATGCCGATTTTGGCTCAGCATGCTTCTTGTTCTGCTTGGATTTATTTTCAAGTTCCCTTGGACTTCTCGGGCTTCGTAGAAGGCTGCTGACATTGGGACATTTGGTCCAGGCCTGGACCTCCCACCTCGATCAATTCAGATAAGGAGTCGCTCCAGCAACCGCAGCAACAGCCGCTGTCGGTTGAAACAAATATCCCGTATGTTGAAACATCTATCTTAACAGAGTTTCCAGCTTCTTATTCTTGGGCTCCTTAAAACGACGAAATATCCTCAAGAGGGATAGTAGTGCGCTTAGCAAGCGTGAAGATAGCGCCGTCCACCTTAGGAACTGCACCCCACAACTCCAATTGAATGTCCGTAACCGGGAATAATTTCTTAAAAGAAGAAGGGGAAGAAGAAGAACCGAGTCTTTCCCATTCATTCTTAATATTCGCCATCTTTACGGGAACCGGGAAAGTCTGTGGTACAACCCTGTCCTCGTAGACCTTATCCAATTTAGGAATACAGGGTTCCTTCGGTAATTTAGGTTCTGGAACCTCTAAAGTAGCCAACACATCCTTTAACAGAAAGCGTAAGTGTTCAATCCTAAATCTAAAGTCTGGTTCCTCCGTAGCTGGAGGTTTAGAGGCAGCAGATTCTGACCCAGAAAGAACATCCTCTGAAGTATCAGAGGTGTCTTCATCAGCGGATAATTTAGTATCCGATAAATCCAATAAGCTAGTAGATGACCCCTGGGAAGGATAGCAATATTTAACCTTTCGCTTGCGCTTAGCAGGGTAAGGTAAAGCACTAAAGGCCGCAGACACCGCCATCTGTAACTGTTCAGTAAAGTTTGGGGTAAAAGGGCCCCTCCACGTGGAGGATTAGGAGTGCTACAGGAAGCTGCATGTGCAATAGGAGATGACTGTAGGGTACGCACCTCACGGGACAAAGACTCCTCAGAGGTGGACGGCTCAGTAGTACTAAACATATTAGCTTTTAGATAAAATTACTTTATCAAGGCATGTGGAATATAATTGAGCAGGTGGGTACACCATGGCCTCCTCACAATATAGACAGGTATCAGATTTAGGTAGAGAGGGAGTACCCTCTAATTCATCAGAGTTCTCCATAGCTTGCGCTTATAAAAAAGGAAAATAGACAAGATAAATGGCACCTTTATACCCACAATGGCTGGGGCACTCACCACCTCCTATGACCCAGGCCCAAGAGAGAAAACGCTTTGTCTCCGGAAACCACACAGTCAGGAAGAAGAAGAATCAGTGTGACCACACCTGGTCACGTGGTGCGCTATGCAGGACCACACCTGCTATAGCTAAAAGCACACCAAGCCTAAAAGGCTGCGCAGCTTATCAAAAGGAAAGTAAAACCTGTACGTTCCAACATCTGCCTGAGCCACATCTCACACAGGTCACAGCATAAACACAATATGTACATTATGTGAAAAAACATTCCCCCTGTTCAATAATCCCCTTACGGAGATATTAACCCTTGATTCCATACAGATAAAAGGAGTCACACTGTGACCCTGTCTTCTTGCGTTATCATGTGTGTATAAATAATGAAACAATCTTACCGGAATCTATGCCGTGGAACAGAAACACAGCCTAACAAGTTTGAAAGTCTTGTAGCATCGCTCCTGACATGGACTTGAGTGAAAAAAGCAGGCAGTGAAACTCGTCAACACTGATTGCTTCGGAGCTGCTAATACGAGTCTGGATGGGTTCGCAGAAAGACTCTCCCTGCATCTCCAGACCCTAACTTTTGTCAATGCTCTCACTGAGAGGCTGACAAGACTAATTAAAACTCCTGTCCCATTTTGAAGGGTAGATACCCTTCATAAGGAACTACTCCAAATCTGACACTTCTCTGCCAACCTCCTGTGACGAAATGCAAAGAATGACTGGGGGATGAGGGGAGTGGGGGGAGGTATTTTAGCCTTTGGCTGGGGTGTCTTTGCCTCCTCCTGGTGGTCAGGTTCAGTATTTTTCACAAGTAAGGAATGAAGCCATGGACTCTCCTCATATTAAGAAGGAAAACAGAATAACATAAGTCAAAAATGTAGGGTACTTATGCATATTTACTTAAAATGTGAAGGAGGTGTAAAAAAAATGTGAAGGATGTCCTAAAAATAAATAAAATTCACATTTTCTCCAAGGCTGTTCATGATATCAAATTATATAGAAGATATTTTATGACAGTTGGATTGGTATCAAAGCATATGAATCATCATAAGGGGAAAAAATAATTGCCAATGAAACATAATGAAAAACAAACTATTACCAGGAACAGGCCATGAACAGTATAGATCTAATAGCACAGACATCTGCAATGCATTGAATGGATGAGGTTATGAAGATAAAAATGATAGAGGTCAAGGTATTTATCATTTTATGGACAAATGATAAGACTGAAATTTATTTATTTTCGACCTAGAAGAAACAATGGACAAAGACAGAGCTGGACCATATGCCCTAAACTGGAATAAAAACAAGCCTTCTACCAGAAGGACCACAAGATGAAGGATGGCATGTGTTTGGTGCACATAAGCTTCTGGCTTGTTTTAGAAAAAGATGTGGAAGAATTATTTGGTTCATAGATCTTAGAAAGTAGTGCCTGCACAGTTTACTGAAAGGGCACTTCTGAAGTAGGAATTGTCTACTCCATCCAAACCATCGAAGGTGCAGATCAGGATGGACTGAATCTAACAACTCAGAACCTATAAAAAAAGACATGTCAAGATATGTATCCTGTAAGTCCCAGAACCTGTATATATGATAATCTAATAAGATGATAGGCAGCACCAAAAGACACAATATGCTTGGGTATTAGCAGATATCTCCCGAGCAACATAAAAAGGAGTAAAACAGATGAGCGACAGGTTTATTATAGTCCGATTGCACTAAGACAGGCTCAAGACTAGGGACATATGCTTCCATGGCTTGTTAAGCACAGAAGGAAAGTACTGCCTCGTGTAGAAATAAGACTTAATGTATAATTTATTTGTTGCCACCACCACAGAGCAAAACATCTGCCTTCACAACGTCAATGCAGAGAAAGCTTTGCATAGATTACTAGTGCTGTACACCTGTTAGGAAAGAATAAGATGTGTAGATGTAAAGTGTCAGACACAAAACAGAGAAGTAAATCTGTTCAGGAAAACTCTGCAGAACAAGAAGTGCTCCTCCTAGTGGCTTAAATGACTGTAGCTTTCTACTGCAAATGACCTAATCCAAGGTTCCCCCAAGACCCAGTGCCATGGTACCATATACCTTTGCGGCCCTATTTTTATGTTTGGTCTAAAAAATTTCTGAAGTAATATACAACAAGATAACTGCGATTTTTGGCAAAGTGAGTAAAATGTGTGCATACTTTATTCCTTATTGTAGTCAAAACAAACTTGTATGAGAGTGTGTGTTTTCTAACTTTTTACAACACTTTCAGCGCACTCTCTGAGCACACACTCGCCACTCGACCATGTAAACATGGTGTTGAGATCCAGTGATGGGTCCCGACCCGTGGTTTGAAGAACCCTGACCTAAATCACTATAAATAACAGTCTGCAAGAGTACCAGAGTAAAGAAGAAAGCATTATTCTCAGAGGTGATTTGGAGGCCTTAGAAAGGAGCAAAGCTTACAATAAAGGGTAAAAACTCAACTGATTGTATATTTCTTTGAAGGCTTAAAACATCAAATATGGAGCAGATTCTCCTTCCCATTTTTAGGATTGGACAGAATAAAAGAACAATAAATGTCAAAAAATAACCCAACAAGAAAAATAAAGGGATACATTCTCATAACTTGATGGAAAAAAACGAATCAAAACAGAACAGATAAATACTCCAAATGCTAACGTTTTGGTGGCGTTTCTACAAAGATACAATATGCACAGCTATAATGCATTGCAAAATCTTAAAAGGGACAGTCAACACCAGAATTATTGCTGTTTAAAAAGATAGATAATCCCTTTATTACCCATTCCCCAGTTTTGCATAACCCAACAGTCATAATACACTTTTTACCTCTGTGATTACCTTGTATCTAAGCCTCTGCATGAACGCCCTCTAGTGGTGAAAAACTGTCAAAATACATTCACATAAAAGGCGGCCTTCAAGGTCTAAGAAATTAGCATATGAGTCTCCTAAGCTTAGCTTTCAACTAAGAATACCAAGAGAACAAAGCAAAATTGGTGATAAAAGTAAATTGGAAAGTTGTTTACAATTACATGCCCTATTTGAATCATTAAAGTTTATTTTGGACTTGACAGTCCCTTTAATAACAATACTGAGATCCTATAAATGTGTAGTTTTGGAAAGTCATATTTCTCTGAAACAAAAATGAAAGGGCAAAAACCCATATTTCTACTGAAATAGAATTCCTAGTTTATGTTGACGTTTTATCACCTAAAAAACATTCTACACTGAAAACCTGATGTGAGCCATCCATATAATACTAGGAAATGCCTTGCCGTATTATTGTTTCTAAAATTTTAATAAACAAATCCCCTGTGCCTTAGGTTTTTTCACTGAATCATATTGGTTTGGTGATTTAATATACCCATTTGATACTAGTTGAGTCTCTCTCTGTTCCTAAGCAAGCTGTGCTTACCGGAGGAAGCTAGCTGTGGGGCTCTGATTCAACCAGTCTGCAGTGCCTATATTGCACTTATTTTAGTGCACTTCAAATTGTGAGTATTCTCCCTCGTGTATGAGAAGCTGTGTGTGGTGGAGCAGTGAAATACTAAACCATTGGAGAACTTTTCTCTTTTTATTCTTTTGCTGTGATCTGTCCATGCCTACTGGTACATTTATACAGTGGTTTCAAACTAAATCTGAATGACAAACATCTGGGGACAACAGGTCCAGAAGTTCACAAATATTTATTGTAAAAGATGAGGTCTGAAGAGAGCACCTCCATTGAGCTCTGACATTATTTAAAGAAAAAATCTCAAACAGAACTAGGTACAGTTTGTTATCAGTCTAGCTGGGCTGCAAAAAGCAGAATCTGCTAATCATTTCTTGAGGGAAAACCCCATCACTTAGGCTTAAAAGCTTTTGTTATTAATATCCTGAATTGCTAAACTAAAACAGGAAACCAATTTATCTCAAAGTGCAAAACACTTCAATTAGAGAAAAAGCAAACAACTGTGAACCAAGCAGCAAAAAAAAAAAAAAAAAAAAACCCACATGCACGCACACACATACAATCAAAAATGTGGTAAAAGTGGTTTCTATGCAACCAGATCAATACCAAAACGAAACACCAAAGTATAAACCCTTATCTAGACCAGGAAGTATTGGTAATAAGCAGATGCCAAATGAATGTTGCATAAAGAAAAAACAAAGATAAAACCGCTACAGAGCAAACGGGGACAATGCAGTCACGAAAGTAAATATTAAAAAGGTATATAACATCCCCCAACAGTGTCATAAGACGATGGCCAATGGGAGGCAGCGCAAACCAGATGCAAGCCACTAAAAAGCACACAAATGGGATGGTAATAAAACAATTACATGATGCAGACACCAGGTTTTGAGAGACTTCCCATAGCGTTCCTGAACCTATGCTCACATGTCACTGCAGAGACTTCGGTTTGCCGGCTGCGGCATTGCATGTCATAGGTTTTTACAAAGTTAAAAAAAATGCAAAGGTATCATGTGAAACAACAATAATCAATTCCACAGCAGGCAATACACAGCCTATATTGTAGCTAGTAATGGTATGTCAGCCAGCCCAAACAGAAGTATCATTTTTATCAACTGTGCTCATCCATTAAAGAAAAAAAGTCAATAGGGCAGCTAAATCCAGTCCTAATAAACTTTTTATCTACAGTTCTCATTTTTGGATTATCTTTGCAAATGAAAAAAACACAGCAAAAGTAGTGATGCTTCTTTGCCAGCAGAGAAAATTTTAACACCAGGACTGCTGTTGGCTCATTAGGATTGGAGTTGGCCACCTTTGAGATAAAGCATGTGATTTTAAACAACTCAATGTACTTATGTTATCAAAATTTGCTTCATTCTCTTGGCAACTTTAGCTGAAGAGAATACCTAGGTAGGCTCAGGAGCAGCAATACACTACTGAGCTAGCTGCTGATTGACGGCTGCACATATTGCCTCACCCAATGAATTCAGCTAGCTCCCAGTAGTCCTTCAAATGACACAAAAGATAATGAAGCACATTTTATAATTTATAAATTTGGAAAGTTGATTTTAAAATGATGCTCTATCTGAAACATGAAAGGAAAAAAATAGGGTTTCTAGCACCTTTAAATTATTATATTTTTGTTTCTTCAATTGAATGGTTGGGCAGATAATGAATAACATAATAGCAAGCAAACATTTATTTTCTTTTTACTGACCTTTAGAGAAAAAGTAACCACTGTACCATTTGCAAGACCTGCATAAAGGATTCTCCACCGTGCATGAAGACAAAGGATGCGCTCGCCAAGTTCTAACTGCTCAAGAAATTCCTGTGGCTATAGAGATGGAAAATACAGAAAACTTTTTAAGACTTGTGTTTTATATTATCAATTACACCCAGAACAAAAATAGTGATACCTTGACAGAATAACATCGTATTGTGTGGTCACTAGAACCCGTAAAGAGAGTTGCAACCTTCCCATGAGTCTGAGTCACAAGAAGGCAATTCACTTTTGATGTGTGCCCTTCGAAGACGCCAACACACTGACGAGTCTGAAAGTCAAGACATTTTTAGTTTATTATATGTCGGAAAAATAAAGTATTTAAAAAAAAAAAAAACTTTAAATAAATCCTAATCATAATTTGCCTGTATTCTTACAAAATAGCCAATGTACAAGGAATTTGAAGAGACAGTAAACACCTTGAGCTTTTAATATAAAATGTTTAGATGTGTAGTAAATAACTTAGCATTATACTTTAATTTCATAATTTATTTTGAACCTTTTCATGTAATTTAGTTCTGAAAATTGAGGATTCTCTAATTTTCAGGAAAGAAAATGCACACTTAAGACTTCTCATGGCTTACCCTCTTTCCCTAATAGGCTTGATCTGATAAAAAAAAAACAATTTATGTAAGAACTTACCTGATAAAGAGTCCATGACCTAGTGACGTATGGGATATACATTCCTACCAGGAGGGGCAAAGTTTCCCAAACCTTAAAATGCCTATAAATACACCCCTCACCACACCCACAATTCAGTTTAACGAATAGCCAAGAAGTGGGGTGATAAGAAAAAAGTGCGAAAGCATATAAAATAAGGAATTGGAATAATTGTGCTTTATACAAAAAAATCATAACCACCAAAAAAAAAGGGCGGGCCTCATGGACTCTTGCTAATATGAAAGAAATGAATTTATCAGGTAAGTTCTTACATAAATTATGTTTTCTTTCATGTAATTAGCAAGAGTCCATGAGCTAGTGACGTATGGGATAATGACTACCCAAGATGTGGATCTTTCCACGCAAGAGTCACTAGAGAGGGAGTGATAAAATAAAGACAGCCAATTCCTGCTGAAAATAATCCACACCCAAAATAAAGTTTAATGAAAAACATAAACAGAAGATTCAAACTGAAACCGCTGCCTGAAGTACTTTTCTACCAAAAACTGCTTCAGAAGAAGAAAATACATCAAAATGGTAGAATTTAGTAAAAGTATGCAAAGAGGACCAAGTTGCTGCTTTGCAAATCTGATCAACCGAAGCTTCATTCCTAAATGCCCAGGAAGTAGAAACTGACCTAGTAGAATGAGCTGTAATCCTTTGAGGCGGATTTTTACCCGACTCGACATAGGCATGATGAATTAAAGATTTCAACCAAGATGCCAAAGAAATGGCAGAAGCTTTCTGGCCTTTTCTAGAACCGGAAAAGATAACAAACAGACTAGAAGTCTTTCGGAAAGACTTAGTAGCTTCAACATAATATTTCAAAGCTCTAACAACATCCAAAGAATGCAACGATTTCTCCTTAGAATTCTTAGGATTAGGACATAATGAGGGAACCACAATTTCTCTACTAATGTTGTTGGAATTCACAACCTTAGGTAAAAATTCAAAAGAAGTTCGCAACACCGCCTTATCCTGATGAAAAATCAGAAAAGGAGACTCACAAGAAAGAGCGGATAATTCAGAGACTCTTCTGGCAGAAGAGATCGCCAAAAGGAACAAAACTTTCCAAGAAAGTAATTTAATGTCCAATGAATGCATGGGTTCAAAAGGAAGAGCTTGAAGAGCCCCCAGAACCAAATTCAAACTCCAAGGAGGAGAAATTGACTTAATGACAGGTTTTATACGAACCAAAGCTTGTACAAAACAATGAATATCAGGAAGATTAGCAATCTTTCTGTGAAAAAAGAACAGAAAGAGCAGAGATTTGTCCTTTCAAAGAACTTGCGGATAAACCTTTATCTAAACCATCCTGAAGAAACTGTAAAATTCTCGGAATTCTAAAAGAATGCCAAGAAAAATGATGAGAAAGACACCAAGAAATATAAGTCTTCCAGACTCTATAATATATCTCTCTAGATACAGATTTACGAGCCTGTAACATAGTATTAATCACAGAGTCAGAGAAACCTCTTTGACCAAGAATCAAGCGTTCAATCTCCATACCTTTAAATTTAAGGATTTGAGATCCTGATGGAAAAAAGGACCTTGCGATAGAAGGTCTGGTCTTAACGGAAGAGTCCACAGATGGCAAGAGGCCATCCGGACAAGATCCGCATACCAAAACCTATGAGGCCATGCCGGAGCTACCAGCAGAACAAACGAGCATTCCTTCAGAATCTTGGAGATTACTCTTGGAAGAAGAACTAGAGGCGGAAAGATATAGGCAGGATGATACTTCCAAGGAAGTGATAATGCATCCACTGCTTCCGCCTGAGGATCCCGGGATCTGGACAGATACCTGGGAAGTTTCTTGTTTAGATGAGACGCCATCAGATCTATTTCTGGAAGCTCCCACATTTGAACAATCTGAAGAAATACCTCTGGGTGAAGAGACCATTCGCCCGGATGCAACGTTTGGCGACTGAGATAATTCGCTTCCCAATTGTCTATACCTGGGATATGAACCGCAGAGATTAGACAGGAGCTGGATTCCGCCCAAACCAGAATTCGAGATACTTCTTTCATAGCCAGAGGACTGTGAGTCCCTCCTTGATGATTGATGTATGCCACAGTTGTGACATTGTCTGTCTGAAAACAAATGAACGATTCTCTCTTCAGAAGAGGCCAAGACTGAAGTGCTCTGAAAATTGCACGGAGTTCCAAAATATTGATCGGTAATCTCACCTCCTGAGATTCCCAAACTCCTTGTGCCGTCAGAGATCCCCACACAGCTCCCCAACCTGTAAGACTTGCATCTGTTGAAATTACAGTCCAGGTCGGAAGAACAAAAGAAGCCCCCTGAATTAAACGATGGTACAATCGGTTTTAAAGATATTAATTGAGATATCTTTGTGTAATCCCTGCACCATTGATTCAGCATACAGAGCTGAAGAGGTCGCATGTGAAAACGAGCAAAGGGGATCGCGTCCGATGCAGCAGTCATAAGATCTAGAATTTCCATGCATAAGGCTACCGAAGGGAATGATTGTGACTGAAGGTTTCGACAAGCTGAAATCAATTTTAGACGTCTCTTGTCTGTCAAAGACAGAGTCATGGACACTGAATCTATCTGGAAACCCAGAAAGGTTACCCTTGTCTGAGGAATCAATGAACTTTTTAGTGAATTGATCCTCCAACCATGATCTTAAAGAAACAACACAAGTCGATTCGTATGAGATTCTGCTAAATGTAAAGACTGAGCAAGTACCAAGATATCGTCCAAATAAGGAAATACCACAATACCCTGTTCTCTGATTACAGACAGAAGGGCACCGAGAACCTTTGTAAAAATTCTTGGAGCTGTAGCTAGGCCAAACGGCAGAGCCACAAACTGGTAATGCTTGTCCAGAAAAGAGAATCTCAGGAACTGATAATGATCTGGATGAATCGGAATATGCATCCTGTAAATCTATTGTGGACATATAATGCCCTTGCTGAACAAAAGGCAAGATAGTCCTTACAGTTACCATTTTGAACGTTGGTATCCTTACGTAACGATTCAATATTTTTAGATCCAGAACTGGTCTGAAGGAATTCTCCTTCTTTGGTACAATGAAGAGATTCGAATAAAACCCCAGCCCCTGTTCCAGAACTGGAACTGGCATAATTACTCCAGCCAACTCTAGATCTGAAACACATTTCAGAAATGCTTGAGCTTTCACTGGATTTACTGGGACACGGGAAAGAAAAAATCTCTTTGCAGGAGGTCTTATCTTGAAACCAATTCTGTACCCTTCTGAAACAATGTTCTGAATCCAAAGATTGTGAACAGAATTGATCCAAATTTCTTTGAAAAAACGTAACCTGCCCCCTACCAGCTGAGCTGGAATGAGGGCCGCACCTTCATGTGGACTTAGAAGCTGGCTTTGCTTTTCTAGAAGGCTTGGATTTATTCCAGACTGGAGATGGTTTCCAAACTGAAACTGCTCCTGAGGATGAAGGATCAGGTTTTTGTTCTTTGTTGAAACGAAAGGAACGAAAACGATTATTAGCCCTGTTTTTACCCTTAGATTTTTTTATCCTGTGGTAAAAAAGTTCCTTTCCCACCAGTAACAGTTGATATAATAGAATCCAACTGAGAACCAAATAATTTGTTACCCTGGAAAGAAATGGAAAGTAGAGTCGATTTAGAAGACATATCAGCATTCCAAGTTTTAAGCCATAAAGCTCTTCTAGCTAAAATAGCTAGAGACATAAACCTGACATCAACTCTGATAATATCAAAAATGGCATCACAGATAAAATTATTAGCATGTTGAAGAAGAATAATAATATTATGAGAATCATGATCTGTTACTTGATGCGCTAAAGTTTCCAACCAAAAAGTTGAAGCTGCAGCAACATCAGCCAATGATATAGCAGGTCTAAGAAGATTACCTGAACACAGATAAGCTTTTCTTAGAAAGGATTCAATTTTCCTATCTAAAGGATCCTTAAAGGAAGTACCATCTGACATAGGAATAGTAGTACGTTTAGCAAGGGTAGAAATAGCCCCATCAACTTTAGGGATTTTGTCCCAAAATTCTAATCTGTCAGACGGCACAGGATATAATTGCTTAAAACGTTTAGAAGGAGTAAATGAATTACCCAAATAATTCCATTCTCTGGAAATTACTTCAGAAATAGCACCAGGAACAGGAAAAACTTCTGGAATAACCACAGGAGATTTAAAGACCTTATCTAAATGTTTAGATTTAGTATCAAGAGGACCAGAATCCTCAATTTCTAAAGCAATTAGTACTTCTTTAAGTAAAGAACGAATAAATTCCATTTTAAATAAATATGAAGATTTATCAGCATCAACCTCTGAGACAGAATCCTCTGAACCAGAAGAGAGATTTTTTATGTTTACTAGAAGGAGGAATAACAGACATAGTCTTCTTGATGGATTCAGAAACAAAATCTCTTATGTTATCAGGAACATTCTGAACATTAGATGTTGATGGAACTGCAACAGGTAATGGTACATTACTAAAGGAAATATTATCTGCATTAACAAGTTTGTCATGACAATTAATACAAACAACAGCTGGAGGAATAGCTACCAAAAGTTTACAGCAGATACACTTAGCTTTGGTAGTTCCAGCACCAGACAGCGATTTTCCTGAAGTATCTTCTGACTCAGATGCAACGTGAGACATCTTGCAATATGTAAGAGAAAAAACAACATATAAAGCAAAATTGATCAAATTCCTTAAATGACAGTTTCAGGAATGGGAAAAAATGCCAAGGAACAAGCTTCTAGCAACCAGAAGCAAAGAAAAAATGAGACTTAAATAATGTGGAGACAAAAGCGACGCCCATATTTTTTTAGCGCCAAATAAGACGCCCACATTATTTGGCGCCTAAATGCTTTTGGCACCAAAAATGACGCCACGTCCGGAACGCCGACATTTTTGGCGCAAAAGAACGTCAAAAAATGACGCAACTTCCGGCGACACCTATGACGCCGGAAACAGAAAAGATTTTTTGCGCCAAAAAAGTCCGCGCCAAGAATGACGCAATAAAATGAAGCATTTTCAGCCCCCGCGAGCCTAACAGCCCACAGGGAAAAAAGTCAAATTTTTAAGGTAAGAAAAATATTTGATTCAAGTGCATTATCCCAAATATGAAACTGACTGTCTGAAAATAAGGAATGTTGAACATCCTGAGTCAAGGCAAATAAATGTTTGAATACATATATTTAGAACTTTATTAAAAAAGTGCCCAACCATAGCTTAGAGTGTCACAGAAAATAAGACTTACTTACCCCAGGACACTCATCTACATGTTTGTAGAAAGCCAAACCAGTACTGAAACGAAAATCAGCAGAGGTAATGGTATATATATATATATATATATATATATATATATATATATATATATATATATATATATATATATATATAAGAGTATATCGTCGATCTGAAAAGGGAGGTAAGAGATGAATCTCTACGACCGATAACAGAGAACCTATGAAATAGACCCCGTAGAAGGAGATCATTGAATTCAAACAGGCAATACTCTGCTCACATCCCTCTGACATTCACTGCACGCTGAGAGGAAAACCGGGCTCCAACCTGCTGCGGAGCGCATATCAACGTAGAATCTAGCACAAACTTACTTCACCACCTCCATAGGAGTTTGTAAAACTGAATTGTGGGTGTGGTGAGGGGTGTATTTATAGGCATTTTAAGGTTTGGGAAACTTTGCCCCTCCTGGTAGCAATGTATATCCCATACGTCACTAGCTCATGGACTCTTGCTAATTACATGAAAGAAAAAGCACTTTATATTACCATAATGACCATGTCTAGCCTTGAAGACGTCAGACTCAAGCTTGTATTGGCTCTTATTAATACAGCAAGTGGTGGTGGAGATTAGCTATTGAAAACCAATTGCAGTAAACAAGATATTAATTTGTTTTAAACTTGGCTGATATGTTATTCTATGAAAAGAAAACAGAAATGTCTTGTAATTACAAGGTGTCCCTTTAATATATAAATACTGTGTCTTCTAGTGAGGTAGATAATGCTGAAATGCTTTGAATACTTTAAATTCTGTGACCATCAATTTAGCAGCAATAAAACCTCTGTATCTGGGAGGTATGATTTTGTTTTTGTTTCACAAAAATAAACATTTTTGTTTGTGATAAAGTGCTATTTGGCCCTGGTTTCATACAAAGCTTGCATAAATCAGCCATATCGGACACTATTGAGAGAATTGTGACATTTATACCATACATTTTGCATATTTTAAATACTTTACAATATAGTATTATGTTTATCTTTTTACAGGTGGTATGAAGAAACAATTTCAGAAAAGCATGAAAACATTTTGTCGGGGAATTTAAAAAATCTATCATATATGAAAAGGGATATGCATGTATGTGTAGCTATCAGCAAGCGCTACCCAGGGAATTGAACCAAAAATGGACCAGCTCCTAAGCTTACACTCATGCTTTTTAAAAATAACACAATTTATGCTTACCTGATAAATTTATTTCTCTTGTGGTGTATCCAGTCCACGGAAGAGGACACCCACAGCAGAGCTGTAATATAGCTCCTCCCCTAACTGTCATAGCCAGTCATTCGACCGAAAACAAGCCGAGAAAGGAGGAGCCATAGGGTGCAGTGGTTACTGTAGTTTAAATTTAAAAATTACCTGCCTTAAAATGACAGGGCGGGCTGTGGACTGGATACACCACAAGAGAAATAAATTTATCAGGTAAGCATAAATTGTGTTTTCTCTTGTAAGGTGTATCCAGTCCACGGATCATCCATTACTTGTGGGATACCAATACCAAAGCTAAAGTACACGGATGAAGGGAGGGACAAGGCAGGAACTTAAATGGAAGGAACCACTGCCCGTAAAACCTTTCTCCCAAATATAGCCTCCGAAGAAGCAAAAGTATCAAATTTGTAAAATTTTGAAAAAATATGAAGCGAAGACCAAGTCGTCGCCTTGCAAATCTGATTAAAAGAAGCCTCATTTTTAAAGGCCCAAGTGGAAGCCACAGCTTTAGTGGAATGAGCTGTAATCCTTTCAGGAGGCTGCTGTCCAGCAGTCTCATAGGCTAAGCGGATTAAGCTTCTTAGTCAAAAAGAAAAAGAGGTTGCCGAAGCCTTTTGACCTCTCCTCTATCCAGAGTAGACAACAAACAAAGCAGATGTTTGACTAAAATCTTTAGTAGCTTGTAAGTAAAACTTTAAAGCATGGACCACGTCCAGATTGTGTAACACAAGGATGGAACAACAATCTCTTGATTGATATTCTTGTTAGATACCACCTTAGGTAAGAACCCAGTTTTGGTACGCAGGACTACCTTATCCGTATGAAAAATCAGATAAGGAGAATCACATTGTAAGGCAGATAGCTCAGAGACTCTACAAGCCGAGGAAATAGCTACCAAAAAAGAACTTTCCAAGATAAAAGCTTGATATCTATGGAATGAAGAGGTTCAAACGGAACTCCTTGAAGAACCTTAAGAACCAAGTTTAAGCTCCATGGTGGAGCAACAGGTTTAAACACAGGCTTGATTCTAACTAAAGCCTGACAAAATGCCTGAACGTCTGGAACATCTGCCAGACGCTTAACTAGCTGACAATCCTTTTTCCAAACCTTCTTGGAGAAAAGATAATATCCTAGCAATCCTGACCTTACTTCATGAGTAACCCTTGGATTCACACCAATAAAGATATCTACACCATACCTTATGGTAAATTTTCCTGGTGACAGGCTTTCGTGCCTGTCTTAAGGTATCAATAACTGACTCGGAGAAGCCACGCTTTGATAAAATCAAGCGTTCAATCTCCAGGCAGTCAGCCTCAGAGAAATTAGATTTGGATGGTTGAAAGGACCCTGAAGTAGAAGGTCCTGTTTCAGAGGCAGAGACCATGGTGGAAAGGATGACATGTCCACTAGATCTGCATACCAGGTCCTGCGTGACCACGCAGGTGCTATCAGAATCACTGATGCTCTCTCCTGCTTGATCTTGGCAATCAGTCGAGGGAGCAGAGGAAACGGTGGAAACACATAAGCCAGGTTGAAAGACCAGGGCGCTGCTAGAGCATCTATCAGTGTCGCCTTGGGATCCCTGGACCTGGATCCGTAACACGGAAGCTTGGCGTTCTGGCGAGACGCCATGAGATCCAGTTCTGGTTTGCCCCAACAATGAATCAGTTGTGCAAATACCTCCGGATGGAGTTCCCACTCTCCCGGATGAAAAGTCTGACGACTTAGAAAATCCGCCTCCCAGTGCTCTAGACCTGGGATATGGATAGCTGATAGGTGGCAAGAGTGAATCTCTGCCCAGCAAATTATTTTTGAAACTTCTAACATCTCTAGGGAACTTCTCGTTCCCCCTTGATGGTTGATGTAAGCTACAGTCGTGATGTTGTCCGACTGAAATCTGATGTACCTCAGAGTTGCTAACTGAGGCCAAGCCTGAAGAGCCTTAAATATCGCTCTTAGCTCCAGAATATTTAATGGAAGGAGAGACGACTCCTGAGTCCACGATCCCTGAGCCTTCAGGGAGTTCCAGACTGCACCCCAACCTAGAAGGCTGGCATCTGTCGTAACAATTGTCCAATCTGGCCTGCGAAAGGTCATACCTTTGGACAGATGCACCCGAGATAGCCACGAGAGAAGAGAATCCCTGGTCTCTTGGTCCAGATTCAGTTGAGGGGACAAATCTGTGTAATCCCCGGTCCACTGACTGAGCATGCATAGTTGCAGCGGTCTGAGATGTAAGCGTGCAAACGGCACTATGTCCATTGCCGCTACCATTAAGCCGATTACTTCCATACACTGAACCACCGAAGGGGGCGGAATGGGATGAAGAACCCGGCAGGAATTTAGAAGCTTTGATAACCTGGACTCCGTCAGGTGAATTTTCATTTCTACAGAATCTATCAGAGTCCCTAGAAAGGAAACTCTTGTGAGTGGGGATAGAGTACTCTTTTCCTCGTTCACTTTCCACCAATGCGACCACATAAATGCCAGTACTACGTCCGTATGAGACTTGGCAATTTGGAAGTTTGACGCCTGTATCAGGATGTCGTCTAAATAAGGGGCTACTGCTATGCCCCGCGGCCTTAGGACCGCCATAAGAGACCCTAGAACCTTTGTAAAGATTCTTGGGGCTGTAGCTAATCCCAAGGGAAGAGCTACAACTGGTAATGCCTTTCTTGAAAGGCAAACCTGAGAAACCGATGATGATCTTTGTGTATCGGAATGTGAAGATAAGCATCCTTTAGATCCACTGTAGTCATATATTGACCCTCCTGGATCAGTGGTAGGATGGTACGAATAGTTTCCATCTTGAACGACGGAACTTTGAGGAATTTGTTTAAGATCTTTAGATCCAAAATTGCTCTGAAGGTTCCCTCTTTTTTGGGAACCACAAACAGATTTGAGTAAAAGCCCTGTCCCTGTTCCTCCTTTGGAACTAGATGGATCACTCCCATAACTAGGAGGTCTTGTACACAGTGTAAGAATGCCTCTCTCTTTATCTGGTGTGCAGATAATTGTGAAAGGTGAAATTTCCCTTTTGGGGGGGAAGCTTTGAAGTCCAGAAGATATCCCTGGGATATAATTTCCAACGCCCAGGGATCCTGAACATCTCTTGCCCACGCCTGGGCAAAGAGTGAAAGTCTGCCCCCTACTAGATCCGTTCCCGGATAGGGGGCCGTTCCTTCATGCTGTCTTAGAGGCAGCAGCAGGCTTTTTTACCTGCTTACCTTTATTCCAGGTCAGGTTTGGTCTCCAGACCGTCTTGGATTGAGCAAAAAATTCCCTCTTATTTATTATTAGAGGACTGTTTGGCCCTAGATTTGGACCTGTCCTGAGGAAGGGCATGACCTTTTCCTCCAGTGATATCAGCAATAATCTCCTTCAACCAGGCCCGAATAGGGTCTGCCCCTTGAAGGGAATGTTAAGTAGCTTAGATTTTGAAGTCACGTCAGCTGACCATGATCTAAGCCATAGCACTCTGTGCGCCTGTATAGCAAAACCAGAATTCTTAGTCGTTAGTTTAGTCAAATGAACAATGGCATCAGAATAAAAGAATTGGCTAGCTTAAGTGCTCTAAGTTTGCCAAGTATGTCATCCAATGGAGTCGCTACCTGTAAAGCCTCTTCCAGAGACTCAAACCAGTACGCCGCAGCAGCAACAGGGGCAATGCATGCAAGGGGCTGTAGGATAAAACCTTGTTGAATAAATATTTTCTTAAGGTAACCTAATTTTTTATCCATTGGATCTAAAAATAAAAAAAGCACAACTGTCCTCGACAGGGATAGTAGTACGCTTTACTAGAGTAGAAACTGCTCCCTCCACCTTAGGGACTGTCTGCCTTAAGTCCCGTGTGGTGGCGTCTATTGGAAACATTTTTCTAAAAATAGGAGGGGAAGAGAACGGCACACCTGGTCTATCCCATTCCTTATTAATAATTTCTGTAAACCTTTTAGGTATTTGGAAAAACATCAGTACACACCGGCACTGCAAAGTATTTATCCAGTCTACACAATTTCTCTGGCACTGCAATGGTATCACAGTCATTCAGAGCAGCTAAAACCTCCCTAAGCAACACGCGGAGGTGTTCAAGCTTAAATTTAAATGTAGAAATATTAGAATCAGGTATCTTTCCTGAGTCATTAACATCACCCACTGACTGAAGCTCTCTTTCCTCAGCTTCTGCATGTTGTGAGGCAGTATCAGACATGGTTCTTAAAGCGTCAGTATGCTCTGCATTTTGTCTCACCCCAGAGCTATCTCGCTTACCTCTAAGTTCAGGTAGTCTGGCTAATACCGCTGACAGTGTATTATCCATGACTGCCGCCATGTCTTGTAAAGTAAACGCTATGGGCGCCCTAGATGTACTTGGCGCCATTTGAGCGTGAGTCCCTTAAGCGGGAGTCAAAGGGTCTGACACGTGGGGAAAGTTAGTCGGCATAACTTCCCCCTCATCAGATTCCTCTGGTGATAAATTTTTTAAAGACAGAAAATGATCTTTATTGCATAAAATGAAATCAGTACATTTGGTACACATTCTAAGAGGGGGTTCCACCATGGCTTTTAAACATAATAAACAAGGAGTTTCTTCTATGTCAGACATGTTTATACAGACTAGCAATGAGACTAGCAAGCTTGGAAAACACTTTAAATCAAGTTAACAAGCAAATATAAAAAACCAGTACTGTGCCTTTAAGAGAAACAAATTTTGTCAGAATTTGAAAAACAGTGAAAAAATGCAGTAAATCAAACGAAATTTTTACAGTGTGTATAATAGGCTAACAGAGCATTGCACCCACTTGCAAATGTGCACCCACTTGCAAATGGATGATTAACCCCTTAGTTCAAAAAACGGATCAAAAAAACGAAATAGACGTTTAACAGTCACAACCAACTACCACAGAAAGCTGTGGCCCTACCTTCCCCAATAAACAACTTTGGAAAGCCTTTGGGCCCTTTAGAGATGTCCTATAGCATTCAGAGGGCCTTTGAGGGAAGCTGGATGTCACAGTTTGTAATTTTAACTGCACCAACTGTAACTTTTATACTACAACAGTGGAAATTGTTTCTAGTCAAAATTTAAGCCAGCCATGTGGAAAAAACTAGGCCCCAATAAAGTTTTATCACCAAAGCATATATAAAAACGATTAAACATGCCAGCAAATGTTTTATATTGCAATATCATAAGGGTATTACCCCTGGGAGTAAGCATGATACCAGTCGTTATTAAATCACTGTATTCAGGCTTAACTTACATTAATCCGATATCAGCAGCATTTTCTAGTGTTTTCCATCTCTAGAAAAAATTATAACTGCACATACCTGATAGCAGAATAAACGGCACGCCATTCTCTCGCTGAAGTTACCTCATCTGTGTAATCCCCTCAGACATATGTGAGAACAGCAATGGATCTTCGTTACAACCTGCTAAGATCATAGAAACCTCAGGCAGATTCTTCTTCTATTTACTGCCTGAGATAAAATAGCACAACTCCGGTACTATTCAAAAATAACAAACTTTTGATTGAAGAAAATAAACTAGCTATATTTAACCACTCTCTCCTACAACGTCCTTGCTTGTTGAGAGTTGCAAGAGAATGACTGGGTATGACAGTTAGGGGAGGAGCTATATTACAGCTCTGCTGTGGGTGTCCTCTTGCAACTTCCTGTTGGGAATGAGAATATCCCACAAGTAATGGATGATCCGTGGACTGGATACACCTTACAAGAGAAAAAGATACCAAGAGAACAATATTGGACACTACTCCATACTCATCTTACTTGACCTCTCAGCTGCCTTCGACACAGTTGACCACCCCCTCCTCCTTCAGATCCTTAGCTCTTTTGGCCTCTATGACACTGCTCTTTCCTGGATTCGCTCTTATCTTTCTCACAGGTCTTTTTCTGTGTCATTTGCCGGCGACGACTCCTCTCCAATGTCTCTGTCTGTTGGAGTACCTCAAGGATCTGTTCTGGGTCCTCTACTCTTCTCCATTTATACTTCTTCACTGGGTAAACTTATCAACAGTTATGGCTTCAAATATCACCTCTATGCTGATGACACCCAGATCTACCTCTCCACCCCTGCTCTCTCTCCCCTCTGTCCTTTCTCATGTCAGTGACTGCTTATCTGGTATTTCTTTCTGGATGGCCTCTCACCACCTAAAGATTAACATGTCCAAGACTGAGCTCCTTCTTATCCCCCCTCTAGCTCTACGCCGACTTGTGACTTCTCTATCCCTGTTGACGGCATCACCATTTCCCGATCGCCCCAAGTCCGCTGCCTCAGAGTTACACTTGACTCAAATCTATCCATCGCCCCCCCCCATATTTAATCGCTTTCTACATCCTGCCGCAACCATCTACGCAACATTTCCAAGACTCTACCTTTTTTGTGCGCTAACACCACAAAGCAAATAATCCCTTCCCTTGTTATTTCCAGACTTGACTACTGCAATAATCTACTTACTTCCTCTTTCCCGCCTCTCCCCCCTTCAATCCATCCTAAATGCCTCTGCCAGGCTGATCCACCTTTCCCGTCGCTCTGTATCTGCTGCACCTCTCTGCGAGTCCTTTCATTGGCTCCCCATACACAGCAGAATAAAATTCAAAATTCTCACCCTTGCATACGAAGCGCTCACCAACACCGCTCACCTCTACCTATCCTCTCTAATCAACAAGTATACTCCAGACCGCCCACTAAGATCCAAAAATTACCTGCTCCTTGCATCTGCGACCATCACCACCTCTCATGTTAGACTGCAAGACTTCTGTCGTGCAGCACCTACCCTCTGGAACACTCTCCCTCATGCTGTCAGGCTTTGCCCTAATCTTTCTTCCTTTAAATGCTCTCTGAAGACTTTTCTGTTCAGAGAAACCTACCACCCAACTCAATAATATTTTTCTTACCTAACATTTCCCTCATCTAACTCTGCATTAACATCTTTCTCAATCTTGCAGTCCTCACCTCCTGTTTCTCAACCTCCTACCCTTCTAGATTGTACGTTCCCACGGGAATAGTGCCCGCGATTCCTCCTGTTTGTGTTTGTAAATGCTGTCCTGTCTCTTAGTCTTAGAAGTTTTATATTGTTTTATTTAAATGAACTGTATCCATGGACAGCGCTGCGGAATATGATGGCGCTTCATAAATAAAGTATAATAATAATAATAATAATAATAATAATAACAATGAAAAATTTATAATAGGAGTAAATTAGAAAGTTGCTTACAATAGCATGCTTTATATGAATCATGAAAGAAAAAAAATTGGGTTTAATATTCCTCTAAATTTTTACTTGTCTCTTTAGTTACAGATTTACTCACCACAAGATTGTAAACTCTGACAGTTTTGTCTGCTGAGCAGGTGTATAGTAGTCCTCCAAATATCTGTATACTATTTACAGCAGACTGGTGTCCTTCAAAGCTGCCTTCTGTGGGGTCCTCATCTTCCCCAGGTTCAGATGATACTTCAGCTGTAAAGAAATAGTTATCAGATGCTTGTGTCAATACAAATCAGAGCCCCCTATGAGTGATAAAGACAAAAACTCTGTGAAACATTTAGGGGCGGGGTAGATAATGGGATCCCTTTTTATTATGCCAAAATCTTGTCTTAATATACGATAACCTGATGCTTTGCTGGTTACAATAGTGGGAGGGTGAAGGGTGAATACCTCTGAGCTAATCACTGATCCAACAATATATTAAGACCGGATTCGGCCAAAGAGGAAACTGGCTTTAAGATAATTCTACTTAATATATACGTTAAAATCACGGCATAAAGTTATTGTAGATAATCTATATTTGTTTATAGGACAATTAGATATACATTATTAATGAACGAACCAAAAATAAACACAATCTAATAAAACTGTGTGTTAGAGGTGCGCCAACTTAATGTGAATGTGTAAATAACGTGCAATGGAGTGTAAATGTAATAATTAAAATCCATCAAAACAAATTACTCAATATTCACAACAATACAAACTAATCAAAAGTCCAATATTAAGTGTAAATAAAATACACAATCGATAATTAATAAAAAATTATTCATCGATAATTAATAAAAAGTCCAGTTTCAAACCCAGGACAGTCTAACAATCCGTGATGTGAAGTGTCAGTCTGATCCAAAGTGGAAACGTGCTGTGGCAAATGGTAGTGAATGGCGGTAGGCTGCTCTCTTAAATGAGGGTGTAAAGTCGAACAATTTTATAAAAAAGATAGGAACAACAGGAGACGGCTGATGGTGTGATATCGTAGAGACCAATAATGTGGATAGTTAAACGACAACAGAATACTCACAAAGGGCGTTGCACCTTCACTGCAATAATCAGCAGGCCGAAGCTTCAGAGCCGTTCCGCTGACTTAGAGATCCTAAGCAAACAGCTGGGTTGTGTAAGATACGTCTCAAGTGACGTCTCCAACTCCAGACAAATGGGAACCAAACAGAAGGTGAAACCTATGATAGTTTAGCTTGATCCCACTAGCTGGAGTGTAGCTGCCTGATGAAACGGCACTGCTGCCAAGAAACGCGTTGCTGCACAATTACTATGTTTTAATTGTTTTATTAAAATCTTTTTACTTGTACCTTGCTCTTGTCCTTGGGTTATTGCCCGCCACAGACTATACTCCATCTAGTGGGATCATGTTAACCTATCGTAGGTTTCACCTTCTATTTGGTGCCCATTTGTCCGGAGTTGGAGACGTCACTTGAGAAGTATCTTACACAGCCCAGCTGTTTGCTTAGGATCTCTAAGTCAGCGGAACGGCTCTGAAGCTTCGGCCTGCTGATTATTGCACTGGAGGTACAATGCCCTTTGTGAGTATTCAGTTGTCGTTTAACTATCCAAATTATTGGTCTCTACGATATCACACCATCAGGCCCCTCTTGTTGTTCCTATCTTTTAGGAGATTGTTTAATGAACGTATTACTAACTGGCAATATAGAAGATCAGTGGCTAAATAAATTGTAGCGAATATTCATTGTGTAGTATGAGATACCATGATGTTTAACCTCATAATGTATGAGCATATTTCATTGCATTAAACAGTAATACTATTTTATACAAAAGTTTTTTACTCCTATAACATAGGTTATCTGTATAAAAAACTGACCGAGCTTCGAACATAGAATTACCTTTTTTTCTACCCTGAAGGTAGGATATATCAACTGAAAGTGTTTACTTTTATAAGGCCATAATTTAATATAAGAATCTATTTGGCTATACACATAATAATATTGCAACAGTTGTTGCTTTATATTATAGGTTTATCCAAAATAGTCTAAAGCACTGGTTTTCAAACCTGTCTCAGGCCGCCCTAATAGGCCACATTTTTCAACTTTTTCACCAGTTGAGGGTAGTATAGGATAATGTTTATGTACTCCCTGAAAATGATTATATTAAATACTGATTTAATATGAAATTGTATTGTAATCTATTTAGATTTAATAGAAGATTGAAACACTGTTGCTATACAGTGCCATATTTCAGACCAGTGTTGTGTTAATATTCAGATAATACAGATTAGAAGAATTTCTCCAGCTAATAGTATAATCATTTAAATACATATCTGTTATTGTCTGAGAATCTCTAAAAATTATATTTTATGGGGTAAATTATTTTGCACTAATAAAGGTATTCCACAAAGTGGGTTAGAGTGATCTGCACTTATAACAATACTCAGAGAAGCCTATAATATCTACTCAGAAGTTTAGATAATAAATGGGATATCTACCTTAAGAGTAAATGTTAACAGAGTTACTAAGTGATTAAGAATTATTCCCATAAAGATAGCCCAATTTCTATGCAAATCTTTTTATTTATCAACCTATTTGTAATTTCCTAAATTATCATAATGATTTGGACATGGATTGCCAGAAATATGTATTGTATCCCAGTGTCTTTAACTGGAAAAAGAAAATGTATGCTTACCTGATAAAACAGAATGTATGCTTACCTGATAAATTACTTTCTCCAACGGTGTGTCCGGTCCACGGCGTCATCCTTACTTGTGGGATATTCTCCTCCCCAACAGGAAATGGCAAAGAGCCCAGCAAAGCTGGTCATATGATCCCTCCTAGGCTCCGCCTACCCCAGTCATTCGACCGACGTACAGGAGGAAATATGCATAGGAGAAACCATATGATACCGTGGTGACTGTAGTTAGAGAAAATAATTCATCAGACCTGATTAAAAAAACCAGGGCGGGCCGTGGACCGGACACACCGTTGGAGAAAGTAATTTATCAGGTAAGCATAAATTCTGTTTTCTCCAACATAGGTGTGTCCGGTCCACGGCGTCATCCTTACTTGTGGGAACCAATACCAAAGCTTTAGGACACGGATGAAGGGAGGGAGCAAATCAGGTCACCTAAATGGAAGGCACCACGGCTTGCAAAACCTTTCTCCCAAAAATAGCCTCTGAAGAAGCAAAAGTATCAAATTTGTAAAATTTGGCAAAAGTGTGCAGTGAAGACCAAGTCGCTGCCTTACATATCTGGTCAACAGAAGCCTCGTTCTTGAAGGCCCATGTGGAAGCCACAGCCCTAGTGGAGTGAGCTGTGATTCTTTCAGGAGGCTGCCGTCCGGCAGTCTCATATGCCAAACGGATAATGCTTTTAAGCCAAAAAGAAAGAGAGGTAGAAGTTGCTTTTTGACCTCTCCTTTTACCAGAATAAACAACAAACAAAGAAGAAGTTTGTCTGAAATCTTTAGTGGCCTCTAAATAGAATTTTAGAGCACGGACTACGTCCAAATTGTGTAACAAACGTTCCTTCTTTGAAACTGGATTCGGACACAAAGAAGGTACAACTATCTCCTGGTTAATATTTTTGTTGGAAACAACTTTCGGAAGAAAACCAGGCTTAGTACGCAAAACCACCTTATCTGCATGGAACACCAGATAGGGCGGAGAACACTGCAGAGCAGATAACTCAGAAACTCTTCTAGCAGAAGAAATTGCAACCAAAAACAGAACTTTCCAAGATAATAACTTAATATCTACGGAATGTAAGGGTTCAAACGGAACCCCTTGAAGAACTGAAAGAACCAGATTAAGACTCCAGGGAGGAGTCAAAGGTCTGTAAACAGGCTTGATTCTAACCAGAGCCTGAACAAACGCTTGAACGTCTGGCACAGCTGCCAGCCTTTTGTGAAGTAAAACAGATAACGCAGAAATCTGTCCCTTCAGAGAACTTGCAGATAATCCCTTCTCCAAACCCTCTTGTAGAAAGGATAAAATCCTAGGAATTTTAATCTTGTTCCATGGGAATCCTTTAGATTCACACCAATAGATATATTTTTTCCATATCTTATGGTAAATTTTTCTAGTTACAGGCTTTCTAGCCTGAATCAGAGTATCTATTACAGAATCTGAAAACCCATGCTTTGATAAAATCAAACGTTCAATCTCCAAGCAGTCAGTTGGAGAGAGACCAGATTCGGATGCACGAATGGACCTTGAACAAGAAGGTCCTGTCTCAAAGGTAGCTTCCATGGTGGAGCCGATGACATATTCACCAGGTCTGCATACCAAGTCCTGCGTGGCCACGCAGGAGCTATCAAGATTACCGAAGCCCTCTCCTGGTTGATCCTGGCTACCAGCCTGGGAATGAGAGGAAACGGTGGGAATACATAAGCTAGGTTGAAGGTCCAAGGTGCTACTAGTGCATCTACTAGAGTCGCCTTGGGATCCCTGGATCTGGACTCGTAACAAGGAACCTTGAAGTTCTGACGAGACGCCATCAGATCCATGTCTGGAATGCCCCATAATTGAGTTATTTGGGTAAAGATTTCCGGGTGGAGTTCCCACTCCCCCGGATGAAATGTCTGACGACTCAGAAAATCCGCTTCCTAATTTTCCACCCCTGGGATGTGGATTGCAGACAAGTGGCAGGAGTGATCCTCCGCCCATTGAATTATCTTGGTCACTTCCTCCATCGCCAGGGAACTTCTTGTTCCCCCCTGATGGTTGATATATGCAACTGTCGTCATGTTGTCTGATTGAAACCTTATGAATTTGGCCTTTGCTAGATGAGGCCAAGCTTTGAGAGCATTGAATATCACTCTTAGTTCCAGAATGTTTATCGGGAGAAGAGATTCTTCCCGAGACCATAGACCCTGAGCCTTCAGGGGTTCCCAGACCGCGCCCCAGCCCACCAGACTGGCGTCGGTCGTGACAATGACCCACTCTGGTCTGCGGAAGCTCATTCCCTGTGACAGATTGTCCGGGTTCAGCCACCAACGGAGTGAATCTCTGGTCCTTTGATCTACTTGAATCGTCGGAGACAAGTCTGTATAATCCCCATTCCACTGTTTGAGCATGCACAGTTGTAATGGTCCTAGGTGAATTCGTGCAAAAGGAACTATGTCCATTGCTGCAACCATCAATCCTATTACTTCCATGCACTGCGCTATGGAAGGACGAAGAACAGAATGAAGAACCTGACAAGAGCTTAGAAGTTTTGATTTTCTGACCTCTGTCAGGAAAATTCTCATTTCTAAGGAGTCTATTATTGTTCCCAAGAAGGGAACTCTTGTCGACGGGAAAGAGAGCCCCTTTTCTATGTTTACTTTCCATCCGTGAGATCTGAGAAAGGCTAGGACTATGTCCGTATGAGCCTTTGCTTTTGACAGAGACGACGCTTGAATCAGGATGTCGTCCAAGTACGGTACTACTGCAATGCCCCTCGGTCTTAGAACCGCTAGAAGGGACCCTAGTACCTTTGTGAAAATTCTCGGAGCAGTGGCTAATCCGAAAGGAAGTGCCACAAACTGGTAATGCTTTTCCAGAAAAGCGAATCTTAGGAACTGATGATGTTCCTTGTGGATAGGAATATGGAGGTACGCATCCTTTAAATCCACCGTGGTCATAAATTGACCTTCCTGGATGGTAGGAAGGATCGTTCGAATGGTTTCCATTTTGAATGATGGAACCCTGAGAAATTTGTTTAGGATCTTGAGATCTAGAATTGGTCTGAACGTTCCCTCTTTTTTGGGAACTATGAACAGGTTGGAGTAAAATCCCATCCCTTGTTCTCTTATTGGAACTGGATGAATTACTCCCATCCTTAACAGGTCTTCTACACAATGTAAGAATGCCTGTCTTTTTATTTGGTTTGAAGATAATTGAGACCTGTGGAACCTTCCCCTTGGGGGTAGTTCCTTGAATTCCAGGAGATAACCTTGAGAAACTATTTCTAGTGCCCAAGGATCCTGAACATCTCTTGCCCAGGCCTGAGCAAAGAGAGAAAGTCTGCCCCCCACCAGATCCGGTCCCGGATCGGGGGCCATCCCTTCATGCTGTTTTGGTAGCAGTGGCGGGCTTCTTGGCCTGCTTACCCTTGTTCCAGCCTTGCATCGGTCTCCAGGCTGGTTTGGGTTGAGAAGTATTACCCTCTTGCTTAGAGGATGTAGAAGCAGAGGCTGGTCCGTTTCTGCGAAAGGGACGAAAATTAGGCTTATTTCTAGCCTTAAAAGACCTATCCTGAGGAAGGGCGTGGCCCTTTCCTCCGGTGATGTCTGAAATAATCTCTTTCAAATCAGGACCAAACAGTGTTTTGCCCTTGAAAGGGATGTTAAGCAATTTTGTCTTGGAAGACACATCCGCTGACCAAGACTTTAGCCAGAGCGCTCTGCGCGCCACGATAGCAAACCCTGAATTTTTCGCCGCTAATCTCGCTAATTGCAAAGCGGCATCTAGAATAAAAGAGTTAGCCAATTTGAGTGCATGAACTCTGTCCATAATCTCCTCATACGAAGATTCCTTATCGAGCGACTTTTCTAGTTCTTCGAACCAGAAACACGCTGCCGTAGTGACAGGAACAATGCATGAAATTGGTTGAAGAAGGTAACCTTGCTGAACAAACATTCTTTTAAGCAAACCCTCTAATTTCTTATCCATAGGATCTTTAAAAGCACAACTATCTTCTATGGGAATAGTAGTGCGTTTGTTTATAGTAGAGACCGCCCCCTCGACCTTAGGGACTGTCTGCCATAAGTCCTTTCTGGGGTCGACTATAGGAAATAATTTCTTAAATATAGGGGGAGGCACAAAAGGTATGCCGGGCCTTTCCCATTCCTTGTTTACTATCTCCGCCACCCGCTTGGGTATAGGAAAAACATCGGGGGGTACCGGAACCTCTAGGGAACTTGTCCATCTTACATAATTTCTCTGGAATGACCAAATTGTCACAATCATCCAGAGTAGATAATACCTCCTTAAGCAGTGCGCGGAGATGTTCTAATTTAAATTTAAATGTTACAACATCAGGTTCAGCTTGTTGAGAAATTTTCCCTGAATCTGAAATTTCTCCCTCAGACAAAACCTCCCTCCTGGCCCCTTCAGATTGGTGTGAGGGTATGTCAGAAGCGTTATCATCAGCGTCCTCTTGCTCTTCAGTGTTTAAAACAGAGCAATCGCGCTTTCTTTGATAAGTAGGCATTTTAGATAAAATATTTTTAATAGAATTATCCATAACAGCCGTTAATTGTTGCATAGTAATAAGTATTGGCGCACTAGATGTACTAGGGGCCTCTTGTGTGGGCAAAACTGGTGTAGACACAGAAGGGGGTGATGCAGTACCATGCTTACTCCCCTCATCTGAAGACTCATCTTGGGCACTATTATTATCTGTGGCATCATTGTCCCTACTTTGTTTGGACACCATGTCACAATTATCACATATATTTAAATGGGGAGACACATTGGCATTCATACATATAGAACATCGTTTATCTGATGGTTCAGACATGTTAAACAGGCTTAAACTTGTCAACAAAGCACAAAAAACTTTTAAAATGAAACCGTTACTGTCACTTTAAATTTTAAACAGAACAAACTTTATTACTGAAAATGCGAAAAAGTATGAAGCAATTGTTCAAAATTCACCAAAATTTCACCACAGTGTCTTAAAGCCTTAAAAGTATTGCACACCAAATTTGGAAGCTTTAACCCTTAAAATAACGGAACCGGAGCCGTTTTTACATTTAACCCCTATACAGTCCCAGGAATCTGCTTTGCTGAGACCCAACCAAGCCCAGAGGGGAATACGATACCAAATGACGCCTTCTATAAGCTTTTTCAGTGGATCCTAGCTCCTCACACATGCATCTGCATGCCTTGCCTTCCAAAAACAACTGCGCATTAGTGGCGCGAAAATGAGGCTCTGCCTATGACTAGAGAAGGCCCCCATCTGAAAAAGGTGTCCATACAGTGCCTGCCGTTTTTTAACAACAATCCCCAAGATTATAATAACTATAAAGCGCTATAATCTGTCAAATATGCTTAGCAAGTAATCGTTTTAGCCCAGAAAAATGTCTACCAGTTTTATAAGCCCTTATAAAGCCTTTATTCTTTTACTTAATCTAAGAAAATGGCTTACCGGTCCCCATAGGGAAAATGACAGCCTTCCAGCATTACCAAGTCGTGTTAGAAATGTGGCCATCATACCTCAGGCAGAAAAGTCTGCCAACTGTTTCCCCCAACTGAAGTTACTTCATCTCAACAGTCCTGTGTGGAAACAGCAATCGATTTTAGTAACGTCTGCTAAAATCATCTTCCTCTCAAACAGAAATCTTCTTCTCTTTTCTGTTTCAGAGTAAATAGTACATACCAGCACTATTTTAAAATAACAAACACTTGATTGAAGAATAAAACTACATTTAAACACCAAAAAACTCTTAGCCATCTCCGTGGAGATGTTGCCTGTGCAACGGCAAAGAGAATGACTGGGGTAGGCGGAGCCTAGGAGGGATCATATGACCAGCTTTGCTGGGCTCTTTGCCATTTCCTGTTGGGGAGGAGAATATCCCACAAGTAAGGATGACGCCGTGGACCGGACACACCTATGTTGGAGAAATGTATTTCTTTTTTGCCACAATGAGTCCACGGATCATCTTAATTACTAATGGGATATTCACCTCCTGGTCAGCAGGAAGCGGCAAAGAGCACCACAGCAAAGCTGTTAAATAGCTCCTCCCTTCCCTCCCACTCCAGTCATTCGACCAAAGTTAAGGAAAGCCAAGGTGCAGAGGTGTCTGAAGTTTATAACCACCAACCACCTGTCTACAAGAACAAGGGGCAGGCCATGGACTCATTGTGTCAAAAAAGAAATAAATTTATCAGGTAAGCATAAAATTTCTTTTTTATGACACGATGAGTCCACGGATCATCTTAATTACTAATAGGATTCAATACCCAGGCTAGAGTACACAGATGATACAGGAGGGACAAGGCAGGGAACCTAAACGGAAGGCACCACTGCTTGAAGAACCCTTCTCCCAAAAGCAGCCTCAACCAAGCCAAGTGTCAAATTTGTAAAACTTTGAAAAAGTGTGAAGAGAGGACAAAGTTGCAGCCTTGCAAATCTGTTCCACAAAAGCTTCATTTTTGAATGCCCATGAAGAAGCAACAGCCCTCGTGGAATGAGCCGTAACCCTCTCGGGAGGCTGCTGTCCAGCAGTCTCATATAGAAAACATATGATACTCTTCAGCCAAAAAGAAAGAGAAGTAGCCGTAGCTTTCTGTCCCTTACGTTTTCCAGAAAAAAATAAACAAAGAAGACTGACAAAGTCCTTAGTCGCCTGCAGGTAAAAACTTTAAGGCACAGACCACGTCCCAATTGTGCAGAAGTCGTTCCTTATGAGAAGGACTAGGACACAAAAAAAGGAACAACGATCTTCTTATTAAACTTCCGATCGGAAACACCCATAGGAAGAAAACCTAATTTAGTACGTAAAATTACCTTTTCTGAATTGAAAATAAGGTAAGGGGACTCATACTGCAATGCCGAGAGCTCTGACACTCTGCGAGCAGAAGAAATAGAAACAATAAAAAAAAAACTTGCCAAGATAACAACTTAGAATCTAAGGAATGTGTAGGCTTAAACGGAGCCCCTTGAAAAAAAACCTTGGGAACTAAATTCAGATTCCATGGAGGAGTAACTGGTTTGAACACAGGCCTGATCCTGACCAAATGATTGTACGTCTGAGACATCCACCAGATGATCGAGAAATAAAATAAAAAAGGCCAGGATTTGACCCTTTAGAGAACTTGCCGATAAACCTATCTCCAAACCTTCTTGGAGAAAAGAAAAAATTCTAAGAATCCTAACTCTACTCCATAAGTAGCCCTTTGATTCACATCAAAAGAGATATTTACGCCATCTCTCATGCTAAATCATTCTAGTCACAGGCTTACGAACCTGAATCATGGTCTCTATGACCGAGTCAGAACAACCCCGCTTGGATAAAAATTAAGCGTTCAATCTCAGATTCAGAAAAAACTAGATTTGGGTGAAGGAAGGGCCCTGAATTAGGTCCTTCCTCAACGTCACCAAGGTGGCAGAAATGACATGTCTGCAAACGGAGGAAAAAGGTATGCTAGACTGAAGATCCAAGGAACCGCCAGAGCATCTAACAGTTTCGTCTGGGGTCCCTGGACCTCGACCCGTATATCGGAGCTTGGAATTTTGTTGAGATGCCATGGGATCTTATTCCGGCTGACCCCACTTGAGAATCAGGCTGGAGAACACTTCCGGATGGAGTTCCCACTCCCCCGGATGAAAGGTATGCCTGCTTAGGAAGTCCTCCTCCCATATGTCCACCCCTGGGATGTGGATCGCCTACAAGCAACAAGAATAGGCATCGCCCACTGAATTATCCTCTGTCATCGCTATGGAACTCCTCGTTCCTCCTGATGATCGAAGAAAGCCACTGAAGCTATGTTCCGACTGGAACTGATAAACTGGGCCAAGGCTAACTGTAACCAGGCCAGAAGGTCCTTTAAGATCGCTCTCAGATCCAGAAATTTAATGACAAGAGCAGACTCTGATGGAGTCCAAAGTCCCCGAGCCTCTAGGGAACTCAACTTAGGCTTGCGTCTGTTGTCACAATCCCCAAGATTGTCTATGAAGCAACTCCCCTGGGATAGATGATCCCGAGACAATCACCATTGAAGATATTCCAGAAGGACTCGAGGAGACAAATTGTCTAATCTCCGTTCCACTGTCTGAGCATGATTAATAGCAGAGGTCTGAGACGGAACCGAGCAAAAGAGGATGATGTCTAATGTCGCTACCATCAGCCCAGTTACCTCCATGTACTGAGCCACTGATGGCCGAGGAGTGAACTGAAGGACTAGATCAGAATAGAAATCTTCGATTTCCTGATTTCTGTCAGAAAAAAAACTACATAGATAGGGAATTATTATGACTCCCAAGAAGGTAGCCCTTGAAATAGGGACCAAGAAAATCTTTCCTAGCTAATTGAAAGGATGGCGCCTGGATCAGGATGATGTCCATAAAAGATGCCACTGAAATGCCTCACCACCAACAGTGACCCCAGAAACTCTGAGAAAATTCTGGGATTTATGGTAATACTGAAGGGGAGAGCCCTGCATTGAAAAAGTTTGTCTAGAAAACAAACCCTATTAACTTGTGATGATCCCTGTGAAAGGGAACATGCAGGTACGCGTCCTTTAAATCCTTTAAATCCACTGTTCTCATAAATTGACCCACTAGGATCAGATGGAGAATGGAACAAATAGCTTTCATCTTAAAGGACGGTAAAAAAACAATTTTCAGACTCTTGAGATCTAAAATTGACCTGAAGGTTCCCTCTTTGTTTGGGAACCCCAACCAGATTGGAATAAATTTCAGACCATGTTCCTAAATCGGAACAGGAACTATCATTCCCAGGTAGAAGAGACCTCCTACCCAGAATAAGACTTGAAGTCCTCAGACCCAGATTTTAACCATAAAGTTCTGCAAGCCACTATGGTAAGCCAGAAAATTTAGTTCCCCGCATAATTCCTGACGGGAAGCAACTGTAAGAAAGGAATTGGCCACTTAAGGACCTTATCCTCTTCTAGATTACATTGAAGTGTCTGTCCAAATAGAACCAGACAACATATGACCCAGTATGCTGCCGCCAAAGGTAGCAATATCAAACCTAGGATGCTATCTCGAGCAACCCCACTACTTGTCTATGGGAATAGAAGATCCCCTGGCAAGCTTGAAAGTTGTCCCGTCCACGGGGTGTATCTGCCAAGATTCCATGAGAGGACCGCTAAGGGACCCTCTCCTTCAATATAGGAATGATTTCCGTTAGCATGAACAAAACCTAACCATGATGTAGTTCCAGAGTAGCTAAAACCTCCTTAAGTAATAGCCGGAGGTGATCTAGCTTAAACCTGAAGATACTACTTTAATATCAGCAGGAGGAATCATACCGTCAGAAACTGAGATTTTACCCTCAGAAGCCACCGAAGTATCCCTTCCCTCAGGCATCTGGGAGGGGACCTCAGATAGCAACAACTGTGACAGACCTCACTCACTGAATGTTTCGTTTTCCTCTTGCACTTTCCCTGCAGCATGGGAAAAACCGACAATGCACCAGAGACCGACTAGCATAAGCGGGAAGCGATGTCTTGCAAGATAACTCCAGAGGAGTCTTTGAGGAATTGCAGGGCACTGGTAGAATGGACGCTAAGTTTTTAAGGACACTTGAGAAGGCTGAGTAACATATTGAACATTGTCTGAATGCTTTCTGCCGCATATGAAACAATGTTGGCTCTGAGGAAATTTTTATCTCTGAACTGTAAACTTCACTCATACATGAGACAAAGTTTATGTCAATCCGCATAAGCATGAAAGCCTAACATGTATGCAACATCTTTATTCACATTTTGACTCAAATAAAATTGAATCTCTTTTTTTTCAATCAAATAACATTTGAAACACTAATTAATATGGTGTAGGGATTCTTGGACCGTCTTAATTCATAAATCGCCAATTAAATTTGTATGGTACTATGTCTTTAAATGTTAAATGACACTGCTTTCTTTTTACCAAGAATGCTTCCTTAACATATCAGGCAGAAAACCTAAACGATACTGCCTAACTTTGCAGAGGATTCTGCCTGTCACCGGATAGAGGACTAACACTAGTAGGCATCCGGACTACTTCAAATACTCTCTTAGTATGGCAAGTGAAGTCTCTCAACCGCGTACTATAATGCAGCAGAGGAAACCCCCACTGCTCTCCGATTCACCGGAATTTGAAAAAAAGAGCGCGCAAACAATATTGCGCAGCTTAGCTCCGTCTATCGTGGGCATATCAGGCTAAACCTCCCGGGTGGCCAAATTGTAAAGATTGAGCCGTCGGGAGAACTAAATCACAATATGGCGATGAATAGACAAACCTCCCAGTCGGCTAGTAATTTACTAAAGAAATCCAACGGAAGTAGTAATTGCACTGTGTAACACCTTAACATCCATATCATGTTTAGACAGGCTAACCTCCCAGACGGCTGCAACATAAAATAAGCCGTTGTGAGTTGCAAATATGGCTATGTGTAACACCTTAACATGCGTATCATGTTTAAACAGTCCAAGCCTTCCAGACGGCTGCAAAGTAAAATAAGCCGTTGTAAGTTGCAAGTATGGCTAAATTACCAAAAATAAAAATAGAGCCACTTCTCCACGTCCTCCAGTGTCTGCAGTCATTGCCCAACAACATATCCTCACTCTCTAGGGATAATGTCATTTAGTGTCCATGAAAATATATAAAGTGCCAATCTTTCTGTGTATAACCATAGAAAATAAAAATTAGCACTTACCTCAGAAATCTGCCCGGCAGTAAGGCAGCTCACCCGGCTTGCGAGGTCCTCCCCCATCACATTGGCCTGTGGAAATAAAAAGTACTGAGTATTTTCTCCCTCAGACTTTCACAAACAGGGCAGCATAAATGTATGGGAGGCGCAGTGAGAATTATGTCCCATAAGCTCCGATTGCTCTAAAGCCACCAATGCTCTACTGAAGAGACTGATATGGACTACGGCTACACCCTTTAACAAAGCAGCACAACCTTGCTCTACTTTAAAAATAATAAACTCTTGTTTAAAGCAAAGAGAATGACTGAAGTGGGAGGGAAGGGAGGAGCTATTTAACAGCTTTGCTGTGGTGCTCTTTGCCGCCTCCTGCTGACCAGGAGGTGAATATCCCAAAAGCAATTAAGATGATCCGTGGACTCATCGTGTAAAAAAAAAAAGAAATGTAAATAGGCTCCTATAACGGTACTTCTGGCTTCTAACTAGGTTTATTGTATTATACACATTATTTTTTACAAAAACACCCTTATTATAGGGCCCATCATCATGTTCCTCACTCTTCTGTATTTTTTCCTCACTCTAAACATTTGATATACTTTTGTAAACCCTTGACGTAAGCATTCTGAAAATGATATACAGTAATTGTAAACAGATACATATTATTGTAAACTTTCTGAATGTACTGAACAGTACATACATTCAGAAAGCTTACAATCACTTTAAAAGCTAGATTATAGCTCTGTTTTAATACACAATGGTTTACAAAACATTTGTAGCTAAATAAATACACACACAAAAAAAAAAACAAAAAAACTAAATTTGAACTCTCTCAAGGAAGTGAAACACTAACCTGATGAGGTTTTTGAACCTCTGAGAGATGCTCTCCGATTATTAGCTAAACTGTAAAAGATGGGAGGAAAAAGAAAAATGATAAAATTTTATGTTTTTATGCAGGTAGAAAATACTAAAAATTGACACTTCACGGATTACAAACAATATTAAAGCTCACTCAGTCTTAGCAAGGACCCAAATACATTGTTTTGTTAATGTGGATTTTTATAAATCCCAAAGCATTAAGATGAACCGTTTCATTATTAACCTGATTTTTCAAATGCTTTCATAAAGTCTGTTGTAAGTGGCAAATCGGTACAAAACTGGAAAGTTAAGTAGTATGCGACAGATTTAGGTTTTAAATATGGTATTATAAGCATCTGTTTAATAACCTACAGAAATAAAAATGATAGGGACAGTCGACTTCAAAATTTTTATCTTTTAAAAGATTGAAAATCCCTTTATTACCCATTCCCCAGTTTTGCATAACCAACACGGTTATATTAAAAGGGACATTAAACAAGTTGTGATAGAGACAAAATATAATATTTACTTTAATTATTTTACCTGCAAATTTATACTGCAGTGCCTCGCCATTAACCCTTTCTTATAAGTTTCCAAATTGTACAGCTCTAACTCCCCCACACATTTCCTTCTATGGCTGCATCTACTTTTGATTTCGTAGAATGCAGTCCTGTACAATCATCTGCTGGAGCATGCCTAGAAGCAAATAAGCTGCTGTGAAATATAATGCCTGTGTTTATGATGCTAAACACTGATAAGGGGGGTGGATCAGATTACTCCAGACAGCATGGCTATGTAAATAATTTTGCTTATTTTTGAAATTTTTAAAAAAATACTAGCCAGAATTTTTTAAACAATTTTTTATGCAAACTATTTCTACTTAATTATCCCTTTTAGGATATGCCCAGATCTCAACATGTTTTATGGCACTTTAACATAATTTTTACCTCTGCGATTATCTTGACTCTAAATCTCTGCAGACTGCCTCCTTATCTCAGCACTAATTACGTAAATACTAGTCTGTAAATAGCACTGACTCATGAATACCTCCACAGGAGTGAGCACAATGTTATCTATATGGCACACATGAAGTGTGTCTTGCTGTAAAAAGCTATAAAAATGTCCTGAGATAAAAAGGTGACTTGCAGGGACTTAGAAACAGGCAAACATTTGGAGTTTTAAAGGTTATAAAGTATATTAAAATAACAATGTTGGTTGTGCACAGCTGGAGAACAAGTAGAAAGGGCGTTATCTGTCTTTTTGACCAATAAAAATTTTGGAGGAGTAGACTGTCCCTTTAATTTCGTTTAAATCTGGCAAGTAGATTGTGGTACAAATACTGTCATTTTGAAAAAGGAAATTTATGCTTACCTGATAAATTTATTTCTTTTACGATATGACGAGTCCATGGATTTCATCCTTACTTATAGGATATCGCCTCCTGGTCAGCAGGAAGTGGCAAAGACCACAGCAGAGCTGAATATATAGCTCCTCCCTTCCCTCCCACTCCAGTCATTTGACCGAAGTTAGGAAGAGAAAGGAAAAGCCAAAGGTGCAGAGGTTACTGAAGTTAAACAAAAATAAATAAATACCTGTCTTAGAAATAACAGGGTGGGCTGTGGACTCATCATTTCGTAAAAGAAATACATTTATCAGGTAAGCATAAATTTCCTTTTCTTTTACAAGCTATGACGAGTCCACTAATTTCATCCTTACTTATGGGATACAATACCAAAGCTATAGGGCACGGATGAAAGGGAGGGACAAGACAGGAACCTAAACGGAAGGCACCACTGCTTGAAGAACCTTTCTCCCAAAACCAGCCTCAGATGAAGCAAAAGTATCAAATTTGTTTTTAAATGCCCATGAAGAAGCCACAGCCCTAGTGGAATGAGCCGTAATTCTTTCAGAAGGCTGCTGTCCAGCAGTCTCATATGCTAGACGGATGATACTCTTCAGCCAAAAAGAAAGAGGTAGCCGTAGCTTTCTGGCCCCAAGTTTTCCAGAAAAAACAATAAATAAAGAAGATAATTGACAAAATTCTTTAGTCGCCTGCAAGTAAAACTTCAGGGCACGGACCACGTCCAAGTTATGCAACAAATGCTCCTTCTTAGAAGAAAGATTAGGACACAATGAAGGAACAACAATTTCCTGATTAATATTCTTATTAGAAACAACCCTAGGAAGAAAACCAAGTTTGGTACGTAAAACCACCTTATCAGAATGGAAAATAAGATAAGGAGAGTCACATTGTAACGCTGAAAGCTCAGAAACTCTACGAGCAGAAGAAATAGCAACCAAAAATAAAACCTTCCAAGATAACTTAAAGGGACATTAAACCAATTTTTTTTCAGATAGAGAATACCATTTTAAACAACTTTCTAATTTACTTCTATTATCTAATTTGCTTCATTGTCTTGCTATTCTTTCCTGTAAAGCATATCTAGATAGGCTCAGTAGCTTCTGATTGGTGGCTGCACATAGATGCCTCATGTGATTGGCTCACCAATGTGCATTGCTATTTCTTTAACAAAGGATATCTAAAGATTGCAGCAAATTAGATAATAGAAGTAAATTGGAATGTTGTTTAAAATCGTATTCTCTATCTAAACTGAGAAAGAAACATTTGGGGCTTAGTGTCCCTTTAATATCTATGGAATGCATGGGTTCAAACGGAACCCCTTGAAGAACAGTAAGAACTAAATTCAAACTCCAGGGTGGAGCAATTGGTCTAAACACAGGGTTGATTCTAGTCAGAGCCTGACAAAAAGACTGAATGTCTGGAACATCTGCCAAACGTTTGTGTAGTAAAATTGACAAAGCAGAATTTTTTTTTTAACTTTCATGTTTATTTAAACTATGCTGAGCACTTTTGCAATTCTTTCACTATAATTTATTTATTGGCTAAATGGCAATATTAGAGAATGCAATAGCCGTCTGTTCGCATCAGTGTTTCATAAATTAGTCAGAATGACTTTGTTAACTTAACTAAAAGCAATTAGGTGTAGTTTCTCAGCTGTGTCATCATAACCCAGATCAGCTACTTAAATTTGTGACATTCCACCTCCTTACATATAAAACTGCACTATAGTCTATTACACATTCCATGGTTTTTCTATTGTGCTGTTTTTGTTTGGTTTACACAAAACTAAAACCCCAACAATGTACATATACTAGAACATTCTCTAACCCATATAAATCTTTTGCAGACCTCAATACAAATATGAGCACTGTATGCTACTATATCTGATAAAATTGCGTTGTTGTATATCGTATTGCATTAGCAATTTTATATTATCTTACACTCTTAATGCCTCCTCCCACTTCCGTAGAAGCATTCTGATTTAAGCCGCAGATTTACGTAAAATAGTATTTGGCTAATGAGATGGATCCTATCATTGTTTTCTATAGCCCAGGTACATATGAAAACTGCTGGGCACCATAATATGCTATCCCATACATCTTGAAACTCTGTTACTAACGTAGATTGGGGCACTGTGCACTATGCTATTCGTACTGTGATTCTCAGCATTTTTGTGGAGGGGACTACTTATTTCTGGTTTGTGTGATTGGATTTGTTTGTTTGTTTGGTTTGTGTGCCTATATTTTATGTTAGATTAGGTTTTTTTTGTTAGTTTACAAAAAAATAAAACCCCAACAGTGTGGTATAAGTGAGTACATATGCTAGACTTCTCTAAACCATATAAATCTTTCGCAGACCTCAATACAAATATGAACACTGAATGCTAGTATATCTGATAAAATTGCGTTGTATATCATATTGCCTTATCAATTTTATATTATCTTACCGCACCCTGCGGGGTGTGTCATTGATTTGTATCTTACCACTGTACCATTTGTTGGTTACAAATAAAATGTATGACAAAGCAGAAATTTGTCCCTTTAAGGAACTTTAAGGAACTTGCTGATAACCCTTTCCCCAATCCTTCTTGGAGAAAAGTCAAAATACTGGGAATCCTAACTCTACTTCATGAGTAGCCCTTGGATTCGCACCAATAAAGATATTTATGCCATATCTTATGGTAGATCTTTCTAGTAACAGGCTTACGTGCCTGAATCAGTATCAATGACCGAATCAGAGAACCCCCGCTTAGATAAAATCAAGCGTTCAATCTCCAAGCAGTCAGCTGCAGAGAAACTAGATTTGGATGATGGAAGGGTCCCTGAATGAGAAGGCCCTGCCTCAATGGAAGCTTCCACGGCGGTAGAGAGGACATGTCTACCAGATCGGCATACCAAGTCCTACGAGGCCATGCAGGCGCGATTAGAATTACTAAAGCCCTCTCCTGTTTCATCCGTGCAATCACCCAGGGAAGAAGACAAACGGTGGAAACACATAAGCTAGGTTGAATGACCAAGGCACTGCCAAGGCATCTATCAGTTCGGCCTGAGGATCCCTTGACCTGGATCCGTATCTCGGGAGCTTGGCGTTCTGACGGGACGCCATCAGATCTAGTTCCGGTCTGCCCCATCTGAGAATCAGGGTGGCAAAGACCTCCGGATGGAGTTCCCACTCCCCTGAATGAAACGTCTGTTTGCTTAAAAAGTCTGTTTCCCAGTTGTCCACTCCTGGAATGTAGATTGCTGACAGATAACGAGAGTGAGTCTCCGCCCACCGAATTATCTTGGATACTTCTGTCATCGCTAAGGAACTCCTCGTTCCTCCCTGATGATTGATGTAAGCCACAGTCGTGATGTTGTCCGACTGAAATCGGATGAATTTGGCTGAAGCCAACTGAGGCCAAGCCTGAAGTGCATTGAATATTGCTCTCAATTCCAGAATATTGATTGGAAGAAGAGACTCCGACCGAGTCCACACCCCCTGAGCCTTCAGGGAATTCCAGACCGCACCCCAGCCTAGTAGACTGGCGTCCGTTGTCCCTATCACCCACGAAGGTCTGCAGAAGCACGTCCCTTGGGACAGAAGATCCAGCGACAACCACCAAAGAAGAGAGTCTCTTGTCTCCTGATCCAGATTTATCCGAGGAAATTAATTTGCATAATCTCCATTCCAGTGTCCGAGCATGCATAGTTGTAGTGGTCCGAGATGAAAGCGAGCAAACGGAATGATGTCCATTGCCGCCACCATCAATCCAATCACCTCCATGCACTGAGCCACTGATGGCCGAGGATTGGACTGAAGGGCTCGGCATGTATTCAGAATCTTTAACTTTCTGTCCTCTGTCAAGAAAATGTTCATGGATATGGAATCTATTAGAGTTCCCAAGAAGGGAACCCTTGTCTGTGGAATTAGTGAACTCTTTTCTAGATTCACCTTCCACCCGTGAGTCCTCAGAAAGGACAGAACCATGTCTGTATGAGACTTAGTCAGATGGAAAGACAACGCCTAGATAAGAATATCGTCTAGATAAGGCACCACTGCAATACCCCGCGGCCTGAGAACTGCCAAAAGGGACCCTAGAACCTTCGTGAAGAACCTGGGTGCTGTGGCCAACTCGAAGGGAAGAGCCACAAACTGAAAATGTTTGTCCAGGAAGGCAAACCTTAGGAACTGGTGATGATCCTTGTGGATAGGAATATGAAGATATACATCCTTCAAGTCCACGGTAGTCATATATTGACCCTCCTGGATCAATGGTAGAATTGTTTGAATAGTATCCATCTTGAAGGATCGGACTCTGAGAAACTTGTTTAGACTCTTGAGATCTAAAATGGGCCTGAACATTCCCTCTTTTTTGGGAACCACGAAAAGATTTGAGTAAAACCCCTGCCCCTGTTCCAGTATTGGAACGGGACAAATTACTTCCATAGTAGAGAGGTCTCTTACACAACGTAAGAACGCCTCTCTTTTTATCTGGTCTACAGACAATAGTGAAAGAAGAAACCTCCCCCTTGGGAGAGAATTTTTGAATTCCAGTTGATACCCTTGGGACACGATTTCCAGTGTCCGGGGGTCCTGAAGATCTCTTACCCAAGCCTGGGTAAAGAGAGAAAGTCTGCCCCCTACCAGATCTGGTCCCGGATCGGGGGCCGCACCTTCATGCTGTCTTTGGAGCAGCAGCGGGCTTCTTGGGTTGTTTACCTTTGTTCCAAGCCTGGTTGGGTCTCCAGACGGACTTGGCTTGAGCAAAATTCCCTTCCTGTTTAGCAGAAGAAGCGGGGACTCCTTTGAAATTCCGAAAGGAACGAAAATGATTTGTTTACCCCTCAGTTTAGCTGCTTTATCCTGAGGTAGGAGATGACCCTTACCTCCCGTAATGTCAAATGATTTCTTTCAAGTCAGGCCCGAATAGGGTTTTTCCTTTGAAAGGAATAGCCAAAAGCTTTGACTTGGATGACACATCAACAGACCAAGACTTTAACCATAACGCTCTATGCGCTAAAATGGCAAATCCGGCATTCTTAGCCGCCAATTTGGCAATCTGAAAGGCGGCATCCGTAATGAAATAATTAGCCAGCTTAAGAGCCTTAATTCTATCTAAAATTTCCTCTAAAAGGAGTCTCAGTCTTAAGAGACTCTTCCAAGGCGTCAAACCAGAGGGCCGCCGCAGTTGTAACTGGCACAATGCAGGCCGTTGGTTGTAAAAGAAAACCCTGATGAATAAATAACTTTTTTAGAAGACCCTCCAACTTTTTATCCATAGAGTCTTTTAAAGCACAACTGTCTTCAATAGGAATAGTAGTACGCTTAGCCTGGGTAGATATAGCTCCCTCCACCTTAGGGGCTGTTTGCCAAGAGTCCCGGACAGTGTCCGCTATGGGATACATTTTCTTAAAATTAGGAGAAGGTGAGAACAGGATACCCGGTCTCTCCCATTCCCGCGTAATAATTTCCGAGATTCTCTTAGGAACCGGAAAAACAGTAAGCAGGCACCTCTAAATATTTGTCCATCTTACACAATTTCTCTGGTGGAATCACAATAGAGTCACAGTCATCCAGAGTCGCTAAAAACCTCCAAGTAACAGGCGGATGTGTTCGAGCTTAAATCTGAAGGACATTACGTCCGAGTCCGTCTGAGGTAACACTTCCCGAGTCGGAAAGTTCCCCCTCAGACAGAAGTTCCCTGACCCCCAATTCAGATCCCTGTGAGGGTACATCAGAAATAGCCATCAAAGCATCAGAAGTCGCAGGAATCAGAGTGGCCTCTGTCCTGCTGCGTTTGCCCTGCAACACTGGCAACTTAAATAAAACCTCTGTAAGGGTAGTTGACATAACTGCAGCCATATCCTGCAAAGTAAATGAAGTGGACGCGGTTGAAGAACACGGCGTCGCTTGGGGAGAAAGTAGTGGCATACCCTGATTCTCATCAGTCTGAGAAGCATCCTTAGACATATATTTGCATTAAAGAAAATCTGTTCTTTACATTGTAAGGCCCTTTCAGTACATGAGGGACAAAAAGTAAGAGGGGGTTCCACATTGGCATCTAAACACATAGAACATGTACTTTCCTGAATTTCAGACATGTTAAACAGACTAGCAATAGCAATAATAGTTGTTCTTTACTTGATATATTGAACTCTGAAGTCAAATCATATACTCAAAAATCTTGAACTAAAAAGTGTACTGCGCCTTTAAATAAAAGCGCAACAATTTTTCTGTTATCAGTCAAAACAACGTTTGCAGCAATAAAAAATGCCCTTATGTGCCCAAATTAACTTAACAATATTGCTCCGCTTGTTTGGTTATGTTATATATAACTTTTTATCAATTTTTATGACACTCCAGGCCCCTGCACCTCGCCACAGCTCTGCTGCGGCGCCTATCTGCCCCAGATCACACTAGTCCTGCTTGAGTAGCGCTCCCAAGTCTCTCTGTGCCCCTTCGTGTACAAAACGACTTAGGCCCCACCGGATCCCAGGACCTTGCTGCCGATCCGGATGAAAACTGCACGGCTGAGTGTGTGAAATTAGGCCCCGCCCACCGTGGGTGTAACTCGAGCCGTACTGAGACCCGCATGGGAAGAAAAACAACATGTCGGTTTCCCAACTTATATTGTTAAAAACGCCATGTGCCCCTCTATACACACACTTTAATAATAAAGCTCAACATCATTGAAAATTGCTCTCTCAAGCCAATTACAGTGACATAACGACAGCCCCTTAGGTAGAAAACCGCATCTCCCAGCATCAGCCCACACAGTATATGCAGAAGTGAAACACCAAACACACTGATAAGTAATCAAGATAAAAGGGAATTTCAGGTACACCATTTTCATTCATATAGTGCATACTGATTACCCCTCCCCAGATACGGAATAATGTCAGCCTATTCTGATGTATCTAGTCTCCCCAGAAACAAATGACTGAACATACCTCAATGCTGCTTGTAGCATGACACGGTTCTCCACACTGAAGATATTTCTTTACACTACCTTCAACTGCTCTGTGGAAACCAGCAGGATCTTAGATAATGTTTGCTAAGATCATCAACATCAGGGCAGAAAAATAAGATGTCTCCACTCCTCTTGGGAATTAATCGACTGATGATTTCTCCCTGAAAAAAATAGTACTCACTGGCACCATATAAAAATAAACTTCTTGATTGAAGAATCTAAACTAACACCTCACTTTACCTCTTCCTATCACTAACACAGGCAAAGAGAATGACTGGGGTGGGAGGGAAGGAAGGAGCTATATATACAGCTCTGCTGTGGTGCTCTTTGCCACTTCCTGCTGACCAGGAGGCGTAATCCCCTAAGGATGAAATCCGTGGACTTGTCATAGCTTGTAAAAGAAAAATAAATAAATAGTGAGAATATATATATATATATATATATATATATATATATATATATATATATATATATACATATATATATATATATATACATATATATATACATATATATATATATATATATACATATATATATATATATATATATATACATATATATACATACATACATATATATATACATACATATATATATACATACATATATATACACATACATATATATATACACATACATATATATACACATACATATATATACATACATATACATACATACATATACATACATATATATACATACATATATATATATATATATATATACATACATACATACATATACACACATATATAATTATATATATATATACACACACATACATACACACACATACATATATACACCTATATACACATACTATATCTATATATATATATATCTATATATATCTATATATATATCTATATATATATATATATATATCTATATATATATCTATATATATATCTATATATATATATCTATATATATATCTATATATATATATATCTCTATCTCTATCTCTATCTCTATATCTATATATATATATATATATATATATATATATATATATATATATATATATATATATATATATATATATATATATATATATATATATATATATATATATAAGTTTTTAAAGTACATTCTCCAAAATGACAAAAAAAAAACCTGGTTTAATGCAATAGCATAGCTGATGAAAGCCAAGCTGTACATTAAAAAAAAATAATGATCCCAAAGATATATACTTTGTTTATGTCAAAAAAATTTCACCCCTCTTGCCGTAGAAGTAGTATACTACTAATCGAGCAAGGATGTTGCATGTAATGGGAAATATCATGTAAATTTTTCTTTTTGTGTAAAAGGACTGATGAAGCCCTCCTTTTTCCGCACTGTTTATTATCTTTTGCTGTATAACTCTTGAAACAGGATGTATATTTTGCATGAGATTTTCTGATTTGTTTGTTATAATGATGGTTATTGAATAAAAATAAATTTTAAAAAAAAATAATGAAATAACATTTATAAAGTGTTTCCATATTTGTATTGGAGTAACGAATAATTCCAAATATATTTGTTTTGTTAAACACTAAAGAAAAAATCTGGAAAATTAAAAGTGAATTAGTTAATTTGTCTGAGATTTTTTAAAGTCCAATTACAATTCTTCTCACATAAATTGATTTATTTACTACAACACCCTTGGCTTAAGAAAAAAAAAAAACTGATTTTATAGTTCAAGTGTTTACCCAATCAGGAGTATAATACTGTAAAATCTGATGTTCAAGTTATATCTCATAAGTAATCCAGGTAATATCCAACAGCCATGCTTCAAATGGTTTAAAATGTCATAAAACAATTAAAAAAACACCCTGAATGAGAACTTTTCACATGACAAATTGAAGTGGATGGGAATGGAGCCATAAAAGTTGTTTTAAAGAATTAAGTTTTGAATGTTTGATTGATTTTTAAACATACATAAAAAAAGCTTTTCTAATGCATTGGAATAGGATCGAAGTATAAACTTAAACACAATATGCTTGAGGGTATATGTTATGAATGTACAGTACTTTAAAAAAAAAAAAAAAAAAAAAAAACTCCAGGAAATTCACAAGTTACAAACTCACTTAAAGGGACACTCAAGTCGAAATAAAATTGTATGATTCAGATAGAGCTTGCAGTTTTAAGACACTTTCCAATTTACTTCCATTATCAAATTCTGAAGTCTTTTTATATTCACACTTTCTGGGGAACAAGATCCTACTGAGCATGTGCAGAAACTCACAGGGTATACATATACTAGTCTGCGATTGTCTGTTTGTCACATGATACAGGGAGATGGAAAATGGGAGAAAAACAGAATTTATGCTTACCTGATAAAATACTTTCTCCAACGGTGTGTCCGGTCCACGGCGTCATCCTTACTTGTGGGATATTCTCTTCCCCAACAGGAAATGGCAAAGAGCCCAGCAAAGCTGGTCACATGATCCCTCCTAGGCTCCGCCTTCCCCAGTCATTCGACCGACGTAAAGGAGGAATATGCATAGGAGAAATCATATGATACCGTGGTGACTGTAGTTAGAGAAAATAATTCATCAGACCTGATTAAAAAACCAGGGCGGGCCGTGGACCGGACACACCGTTGGAGAAAGTAATTTATCAGGTAAGCATAAATTCTGTTTTCTCCAACATAGGTGTGTCCGGTCCACGGCGTCATCCTTACTTGTGGGAACCAATACCAAAGCTTTAGGACACGGATGATGGGAGGGAGCAAATCAGGTCACCTAGATGGAAGGCACCACGGCTTGCAAAACCTTTCTCCCAAAAATAGCCTCAGAAGAAGCAAAAGTATCAAATTTGTAAAATTTGGTAAAAGTGTGCAGTGAAGACCAAATCGCTGCCTTACATATCTGATCAACAGAAGCCTCGTTCTTGAAGGCCCATGTGGAAGCCACAGCCCTAGTGGAATGAGCTGTGATTCTTTCAGGAGGCTGCCGTCCGGCAGTCTCATAAGCCAATCGGATGATGCTTTTAAGCCAAAAAGAGAGAGAGGTAGAAGTTGCTTTTTGACCTCTCCTTTTACCAGAATAAACAACAAACAAGGAAGATGTTTGTCTGAAATCCTTTGTAGCCTCTAAATAGAATTTTAGAGCACGAACTACATCCAAATTGTGCAACAAACTGGATTAGGACACAAAGAAGGCACAACTATCTCCTGGTTAATATTTTTGTTAGAAACAACTTTCGGAAGAAAACCTCTCCTGATTGATCCTGGCTACCAGCCTGGGAATGAGAGGAAACGGTGGGAATACATAAGCTAGGTTGAAGGTCCAGGGCGCTACTAGTGCATCTACTAGAGTCGCCTTGGGATCCCTGGATCTGGACCCGTAGCAAGGAACCTTGAAGTTCTGACGAGACGCCGTCAGATCCATGTCTGGAATGCCCCATAATTGAGTTATGTGGGCAAAGATTTCCGGATGGAGTTCCCACTCCCCCGGGTGAAATGTCTGACGACTCAGAAAATCCTCTTCCCAATTTTCCACTCCTGGGATGTGGATTGCAGACAAGTGGCAGGAGTGAATCTCCGCCCATTGAATTACTTTGGTCACTTCTTCCATCGCCAGGGAACTCCTTGTTCCCCCCTGATGGTTGATATATGCAACAGTCGTCATGTTGTCTGATTGAAACCTTATGAATTTGGCCTTTGCTAGTTGAGGCCAAGCCTTGAGAGCATTGAATATCGCTCTCAGTTCCAGAATGTTTATCGGGAGAAGAGATTCTTCCCGAGACCATAGACCCTGAGCTTTCAGGGATTTCCAGACCGCGCCCCAGCCCACCAGACTGGCGTCGGTCGTGACAATGACCCACTCTGGTCTGCGGAAGCTCATCCCTTGAGACAGGTTGTCCAGGGTCAGCCACCAACGGAGTGAATCTCTGGTCCTCTGATCTACTTGGATCGTCGGGGACAAGTCTGTATAATCCCCATTCCACTGTCTGAGCATGCACAGTTGTAATGGTCTTAGATGAATTCGCGCAAAAGGAACTATGTCCATTGCCGCAACCATCAAACCTATTACTTCCATGCACTGCGCTATGGAAGGAAGAAGAACAGAATGAAGTACTTGACAAGAGCTTAGAAGTTTTGATTTTCTGGCCTCTGTCAGAAAAATCTTCATTTCTAAGGAGTCTATTATTGTTCCCAAGAAGGGAACTCTTGTTGACGGGAATAGAGAACTTTTTTCTACGTTCACTTTCCACCCGTGAGATCTGAGAAAGGCTAGGACAATGTCCGTATGAGCCTTTGCTTGTGGCAGAGACGACGCTTGAATCAGTATGTCGTCCAAGTAAGGTACTACTGCAATGCCCCTTGGCCTTTGCACCGCTAGAAGGGACCCTAGTACCTTTGTGAAAATTCTTGGAGCAGTGGCTAATCCGAATGGAAGTGCCACAAGCTGGTAATGCTTGTCCAGAAAGGCGAACCTTAGGAACCGATGATGTTCCTTGTGGATAGGAATATGTAGATACGCATCCTTTAAATCCACCGTGGTCATGAATTGACCTTCCTGGATGGTAGGAAGAATTGTCCGAATGGTTTCCATTTTGAACGATGGAACCCTGAGAAATTTGTTTAGGATCTTGAGATCCAAAATTGGCCTGAATGTTCCCTCTTTTTTGGGAACTATGAACAGATTGGAGTAAAACCCCATCCCTTGTTCTCCTAATGGAACAGGATGAATCACTCCCATTTTTAACAAGTCTTCTACACAATGTAAGAATGCCTGTCTTTTTATTTGGTCTGAAGACTATTGAGACCTGTGGAACCTTCCCCTTGGGGGTAGTTCCTTGAATTCCAGGAGATAACCTTGAGAAACTATTTCTAGCGCCCAAGGATCCTGAACATCTCTTGCCCAAGCCTGAGCGAAGAGAGAGAGTCTGCCCCCCACCAGATCCGGTCCCGGATCGGGGGCCAGCATCTCATGCTGTCTTAGTAGCGGTAGCAGGCTTCTGGGCCTGCTTACCTTTGTTCCAGCCTTGCATCGGTCTCCAGGCTGGCTTGGTTTGAGAAGAATTACCCTCTTGCTTAGAGGATGTAGAATTTGAGGCTGGTCCGTTTCTGCGAAAGGGACGAAAATTTGTTTTATTTTTAGCCTTAAAAGACCTATCCTGAGGAAGGGCGTGGCCCTTTCCCCCAGTGATGTCTGAAATAATCTCTTTCAAGTCAGGGCCAAACAGCGTTTTCCCCTTGAAAGGGATGTTAAGCAATTTGTTCTTGGAGGACACATCCGCTGACCAAGACTTTAGCCAAAGCGCTCTGCGCGCCACAATAGCAAAACCTGAATTTTTCGCCGCTAATCTAGCTAATTGCAAAGTGGCGTCTAAGGTAAAAGAGTTAGCCAATTTAAGTGCTTGAACTCTGTCCATAACCTCCTCATAAGAAGATGCTTTATTGAGCGACTTTTCTAGTTCTTCGAACCAGAAACACGCTGCTGTAGTGACAGGAACAATGCATGAAATTGGTTGTAGAAGGTAACCTTGCTGAACAAACATCTTTTTAAGCAAACCCTCTAATTTTTTATCCATAGGATCTTTGAAAGCACAACTATCTTCTATAGGGATAGTGGTGCGTTTGTTTAGAGTAGAAACCGCCCCCTCGACCTTGGGGACTGTCTGCCATAAGTCCTTCCTGGGGTCGACCATAGGAAATAATTTCTTAAATATAGGGGGAGGGACAAAAGGTATGCCGGGCCTTTCCCATTCTTTATTTACAATGTCCGCCACCCGCTTGGGTATAGGAAAAGCTTCGGGGGGCACCGGGACCTCTAGGAACTTGTCCATCTTACATAATTTCTCTGGAATGACCAAATTGTCACAATCATCCAGAGTAGATAACACCTCCTTAAGCAGAGCGCGGAGATGTTCCAATTTAAATTTGAATGTAATAACGTCAGGTTCAGCTTGTTGAGAAATTTTCCCTGAATCTGAAATTTCTCCCTCAGACAAAACCTCCCTGGCCCCTTCAGACTGGTGTAAGGGCATGTCAGAACCATTATCATCAGCGTCCTCATACTCTTCAGTATCTAAAACAGAGCAGTCGCGCTTTCGCTGATAAGTGGGCATTTTGGCTAAAATGTTTTTAATAGAATTATCCATTACAGCCGTTAATTGTTGCATAGTAAGGAGGATTGGCGCACTAGATGAACTAGGGACCTCCTGAGTGGGCAAGACTGGTGTAGACATAGGAGATGATGCAGTACCATGCTTACTCCCCTCACTTAAGGAATCATTTTGGGCAACATTATTATCAGTGGCATCATTGTCCCTACTTTGTTTGTCACATTCATCACATATATTTAAATGGAGAGGAACCTTGGCTTCCGAACATACAGAACATCGTCTATCTGATGGTTCAGACATGTTAATAGGCATAAACTTGATAACAAAGCACAAAAAACGTTTTAAAATAAAACCGTTACTGTCACTTTAAATTTTAAACTGAACACACTTTATTACTGAATATGTGAAAAAGTATGAAGGAATTGTTCAAAATTCACCAAAATTTCACCACAGTGTCTTGAAGCCTTAAAAGTATTGCACACCAAATTTGAAAGCTTTAACTCTTAAAATAACGGAACCGGAGCCGTTTTTACATTTAACCCCTATACAGTCCCTGGTATCTGCTTTGCTGAGACCCAACCAAGCCCAGAGGGGAATACGATACCAAATGACGCCTTCAATAAGCTTTTTCAGTGGATCTGAGCTCCTCACACATGCATCTGCATGCCTTGCTTCTCAAAAACAACTACGCATTAGTGGCGCGAAAATGAGGCTCTGCCTATGACTAGAAAAGGCCCCCAGTGAAAAAGGTGTCCAATACAGTGCCTGCCGTTTTTTTTAACAGAATTCCCAAGATTAAAATAACTCTTCAAAGTTATAAACCATTAAATATGCTTATAAAGTAATCGTTTTAGCCCAGAAAAATGTCTACCAGTCTTTAAAGCCCTTGTGAAGCCCTTTATTCTTATATTTAAAACTAAGAAAATGGCTTACCGGATCCCATAGGGAAAATGACAGCTTCCAGCATTACCAAGTCTTGTTAGAAATGTGTCATACCTCAAGCAGCAAAAGTCTGCTCACTGTTTCCCCCAACTGAAGTTAATTCATCTCAACAGTCCTGTGTGGAAACAGCCATCGATTTTAGTAACGGTTGCTAAAATCATTTTCCTCTTACAAACAGAAATCTTCATCTCTTTTCTGTTTCAGAGTAAATAGTACATACCAGCACTATTTTAAAATAACAATCTCTTGATTGAAGAATAAAAACTACATTTAAACACCAAAAAACTCTTAGCCATCTCCGTGGAGATGTTGCCTGTGCAACGGCAAAGAGAATGACTGGGGAAGGCGGAGCCTAGGAGGGATCATGTGACCAGCTTTGCTGGGCTCTTTGCCATTTCCTGTTGGGGAAGAGAATATCCCACAAGTAAGGATGACGCCGTGGACCGGACACACCTATGTTGGAGAAAAGTCTACTTTTATTTGAAATTCAGAGTAGGTGTTAAACCATTGTCTTTTTATTATGCACTTTTTAATTGTGCAATTCTACTGCATTGAGTGGTCCTTTAAATACCTCATCATTCAATAATTCTAAAATCAAGAAAATTCTGAACCCTTGGACAATCTGACATCACATCACACATCATCAATTATATAAGTCCTCATGTATGATATCACATAGGATATACACTAAATATTAATACCAGACATTACGTGAGATAGGCTATCAAACAGCATAACTGTTGACGTACCATATCAAATTTATATTAAAAAATATATATATAAAAAAAAAATTAAAAGTGCGAAAAAATACACAAAAATTACCCAAAAAATCCTAGAATAGTATTGTTATTTATTGCTATAGCAGCTTCACTATGCAACAAGCAATCTATTATGTGCTGTTGAGATCTTACAAGGTCAGTGATTCACATGTGATATTTCTTGATGTACCTATCCTACCTTAGCTATGTATTAAAGCTGGACAGTGTGTAGCTCTGCAAAAGTCTGAGAGAATTTGTGTTTAATGTGGATACATAAAGAAAGAGAGAAAAAAAAAGGACATTGTGAAACTCATTCAAATATATATGGCATATACACACACATTATATATAGTGGAAACGCTATTTTTTTACATTATTTTGTAGACACGTGCAAAATAAAATGATCAACTGTACTGCAAACTGAAGGCATTTTAAATTGTACTACAATTTTAACCACCACCCTGAACAGAAATTTCTTTTAGCCTCGTCCACTATAGAGAAGTCATTACAAGCTAGTAAAAACTTTGGGGAATATTTGGGGAATAATTCTCAAAAACAAAGATTATTTCCTTTTTAGCTTATCACTATGTTGTCCTAACCTAAGGTCTACAAGATCTAAGCATGGCTACTGGTAAATACTGTAAAACTTGACAAATTATGGAGCTAATCTAAATCATTTTCATGAATAATACATTATAACAAATGTCTGTAATTACCCACCTTTTTAAATTTTCATTTGCATAGTTTGTGCCCAGTTCACTGGTGGAAGTCACTTCATCATTTGCCTCAGAGTTTCCTTCTCTTGAAGTACTAAGGTCTTCCTTGATTGGGCTGTCTGGTTTTTCCTCTTCAGAATCTATAGCCACAACTTCAAATTGAGGATTTGGAATTTCCAGTAACTCCACATTGGAGTCGCTGTCTAGGTCATCTTCGTGCCTTTCAATTTCTTGGGTAGCAGCACCAGGTTCTTGTTCTTGTGACGTAGAAGTGCTGACTATTGTTTCTTTAGATGACCGCCTGCTCTTTATTTTGCGGACAGGTTTATCAGCATATATGTCCAGTTCCGTATCACTGTTCTCTGGAACATGGGTGGCTCTAAAGGTTTTCTTCTTCCGTAATTTCTTTTTCTTCTTCCCAGACTTTGTCTCAATCATGATGAGCGTAGATTCTGCCTGTTCCTCTTCAAGCTGAGCTAAGCAGTTATTCCTTCCTTCTGGAGCAACATTCAAAGGAAAAGCCTGGTCTTGTGTAGAACTAGAACAACTTTCTAACAAGCTCTCTTTAATTTCTGAGCTGTTTAGAATGTTGCTTTCTATATTAATAGGAGTATGTATCCGAGGTGGAGATGACATTTCAGGCATTACATGCCTATCAAGAGATGGTTCTGAGTGGATTATGGGAAACTGATCAGTAAGCTCAGCAAGAGACATGGTTGCTGTAATTATAGGAAACATTGTAGTGCTCTGTTCAATTCCACCTACACAAAAATTAAAACATAACGAATGTTGACAAGTAAAAAAGCAAAATGAAATATATCAGAAAATGGCAGCACAAATTTTGGATGAACATAATTTTCCAATTCAGTGAAGAAGAAAATTCTGTATTCATGAAATTTCCCAAACCTTAAAGGAACACAAAGATTGTAATATAAAATGTTTAATTATGCATAGAAGCCCTCAGTTTATACCAGGGTTCTGTCCCTGAAAGAATAGTAAAATGAACCGAGTTATATAATCTAAGTCAATTGGAAGTAAATGAGTTAGGTTACAGGCCCATCTCAAAATTGTCATTAGTAATGGAACATATATTCTATTATATCTTAATATATATTCTGTGTGTCATATTATATTTAAAGCCTTGAAATTAATGCTTTAAAATGTAAAAACAGCAACTTTAAAAATTGTTTTTATGCTTGCAAGGCATGTCACCATCAATTAGGCAGTGAGGAGTTCTGTTTCATCAGCCAGTGGACAGTAATTCTTTTTATTTATTTTTGCTGCATTTTAAAAAAGGACATTTTTTACATACACTTCCTATTAGCTTCCATATCAAAAAGGCCAGCATTGGAAAAATATGTAGTACTGCTATTTTATATGCATGATAGCAATCTATTTAAAGTTCACTGTACTGGCCCTTTCATAAAGCAAACAAATGGCAAACTACTACCATGTGCTATACACAGTAATATAAAGTAAATGCAGGCGGCAAAAACTCTTCTGCAAATTGTTTATTTTCAGCTAAGAAGCTTGTGGAATAACTTCCTCAATAGTGGTCACGTGATCACACGGAACAGGCGCTATTCTGAAACCGCAAATTCAACCAGCGAAAAACAAGGGCTACCTGTACTATGCATAAATACAAAAAAAATGTGCTTATGTCCTTTTAATAAACCAACCTCTTTCTAAACATCTAAAAATAATAATTCTATTTCTCATTTTAAATTTGCCCACCCAAACAAGGTTTTTTCTCTGCTGTTAATCAATATGATAAAAAGGCAGTTCTTGTACACAGCAAGGAGAAGTAATCCTACCGTTAGTCTGAGGAGACATCACAGGTTGTACTGGTGACTGTGGTATTGCAGTCATGTTCTCTCCTTCCCTTTCAGGTGACATTGGTTCTTGTTTAATTGACACTGAGGAATCAGGAGCTGTAGATGCTACAGAAGGAGGCTGCAATGCCTGCGATGTGCAGACTCTGACAGGGGATTGTGAAAGTGCAGAACCTAAAGATGTTGAGGGTGAAATATAAGATGGTGTCTCCACCATAAAAGAAAATACATTCCCAGAAGGAACTACTGGTATTGTCTGCGGTCTATTGCTTTGTTCTTCTGTTACATTGTTGGCTGAATCAAAACTCCCTATTTAAAGCGAAGAAGAAGAACAGAAAATATGTTTTCGTTAGTTTGTCCCAGTTCCCCAAACATACAAAAGGCAGAACATTCAAAACCTACGCTAAACAAGTGTTTCTCAACTCCGGTCCTCAAGGACCCCGAACAGACCAGATTTCATGATATCCAAACTAGAGCAACGGTGAACCAATCCATTGATTCGTAACCATGGTTACTAACCCACTCTCACCCAATTAGCTGATTATTTCACCAGAACCCAGTCTTATGGCTAATCAGGTTGGTTACTATCAGATTCCTGCTCAGGGAAATAACCAGTTCAGCTTGCAGAAAAAACAGACGATAAAGCAAAATAAATCACGCAGGGAAAGCTTGGGCATGTATATGGCAAAGTAAAGAAAACAAACTCATATTAATAAGAATTTGGAAGTAATGCCCAGACACCTAAAACCTATATATAAATAACAAATCTAATAATGTAACAAATCCAGCAAACCAGAATATCACTAGCTACTGCAGGTTTATGCTGTCCCGCAGAAGGGAAATAAATATACAAACTAGACCACAAGATTACCTTGGATGAGAACAGGTAAAATAACCAAGTTTACTAATCAGCTGATTATTTCACTTCTGCTCCAGTTCAGTTATCCTCAAAACCTGGCCTGTTAGGGAAGCCTGAGGACAAATTTGAAAACCAGTGAACTAGACTGGAGCAGAGCTCAAATCTAGCACACCTTATGTCACATTAGGTAGAAAGTGAACATTAGCAAGAGGGGGCACGTCCTTTCAATGAGTCAGTGAGTGTGCCTAATTATACTGAATACTCACCAGCCCTAAATGTGGGTATAAGAATGACAGGAAAGGGAGGAAGATTGCAAGAGACAGGTAGAGTCTATATAAATAATCACTTTCACTGCAAAGACATTTTCACACCCCAGTGCTGAAACAATTTTGAGCTTTTTTTGCTACCTACATTTAAACACTATTGTAAGTCAAGTTTCAGTGAGCAACCAACACAAATCATTTATTGTTTTTATTCAGCAAGCCCAGCATATTTTGATAACAGAATTTATGTTTACCTGATAAATTTCTTTCTCCAACGGTGTGTCCGGTCCACGGCTTCATCCTTACTTGTGGGAATATTCTCTTCCCTAACAGGAAATGGCAAAGAGAGCACAGCAAAAGCTGCCCATATAGCCCCCCCTCTGGCTCCGCCCCCCAGTCATTCGACCGACGTTTAGGAGAAAACATAATTTATGCTTACCTGATAAATTCCTTTCTTCTGTAGTGTGATCAGTCCACGGGTCATCATTACTTCTGGGATATTACTCCTCCCCAACAGGAAGTGCAAGAGGATTCACCCAGCAGAGCTGCATATAGCTCCTCCCCTCTACGTCACTCCCAGTCATTCGACCAAGGACCAACGAGAAAGGAAAAGCCAAGGGTGAAGTGGTGACTGGAGTATAAATTAAAAAATATTTACCTGCCTTAAAAACAGGGCGGGCCGTGGACTGATCACACTACAGAAGAAAGGAATTTATCAGGTAAGCATAAATTATGTTTTCTTCTGTTAAGTGTGATCAGTCCACGGGTCATCATTACTTCTGGGATACCAATACCAAAGCAAAAGTACACGGATGACGGGAGGGATAGGCAGGCTCTTTATACAGAAGGAACCACTGCCTGAAGAACCTTTCTCCCAAAAATAGCCTCCGATGAAGCAAAAGTGTCAAATTTGTAAAATTTGGAAAAAGTATGAAGCGAAGACCAAGTTGCAGCCTTGCAAATCTGTTCAACAGAGGCCTCATTCTTGAAGGCCCAAGTGGAAGCCACAGCTCTAGTAGAATGAGCTGTAATTCTTTCAGGAGGCTGCTGTCCAGCAGTCTCATAAGCTAAACGAATTATGCTACGAAGCCAAAAAGAAAGAGAGGTAGCGGAAGCTTTTTGACCTCTCCTCTGCCCAGAGTAAATGACAAACAGAGAAGACGTTTGTCGAAATTCCTTAGTTGCCTGTAAGTAAAATTTTAGAGCACGGACTACATCCAGGTTGTGCAGTAGACGTTCCTTCTTTGAAGAAGGATTTGGGCATAAAGAAGGAACAACAATCTCTTGATTGATATTCCTGTTAGTAACTACCTTAGGTAAGAACCCAGGTTTAGTACGCAGGACTACCTTATCCGAATGAAAAATCAAATAAGGAGAATCACAATGTAAGGCTGATAATTCAGAGACTCTTCGAGCCGAGGAAATAGCCATTAAAAATAGAACTTTCCAAGATAACAACTTTATATCAATGGAATGAAGGGGTTCAAACGGAACGCCCTGTAAAACATTAAGAACAAGGTTTAAACTCCATGGTGGAGCAACAGTTTTAAACACAGGCTTAATCCTGGCCAAAGCCTGACAAAAAGCCTGGACGTCAGGAACTTCTGACAGACGTTTGTGTAACAGAATGGACAGAGCTGAGATCTGTCCCTTTAATGAACTAGCAGATAAACCCTTTTCTAAACCTTCTTGTAGAAAAGACAATATCCTAGGAATCCTAACCTTACTCCAAGAGTAACCTTTGGATTCGCACCAATATAGGTATTTACGCCATATCTTATGGTAAATCTTTCTGGTAACAGGTTTCCTAGCCTGTATTAAGGTATCAATAACTGACTCAGAAAACCCACGTCTTGATAAAATCAAGCGTTCAATTTCCAAGCAGTCAGCTTCAGAGAAGTTAGATTTTGATGTTTGAAGGGACCCTGTATCAGAAGGTCCTGATTCAGAGGTAGAGACCAAGGTGGACAGGATGACATGTCCACCAGGTCTGCATACCAAGTCCTGCGTGGCCACGCAGGTGCTATTAGAATCACTGATGCTCTCTCTTGTTTGATTCTGGCAATCAATCGAGGAAGCAACGGGAAGGGTGGAAACACGTAAGCCATCCTGAAGTCCCAAGGTGCTGTCAGAGCATCTATCAGGACTGCTCCTGGATCCCTGGATCTGGACCCGTAACGAGGAAGCTTGGCGTTCTGTCGAGACGCCATGAGATCTATCTCTGGTTTGCTCCAACGTCGAAGTATTTGGGCAAAGACCTCCGGATGAAGTTCCCACTCCCCCGGATGAAAAGTCTGACGACTTAAGAAATCCGCCTCCCAGTTCTCCACTCCCGGGATGTGGATTGCTGACAGGTGGCAAGAATGAGACTCTGCCCAGCGAATTATCTTTGATACTTCCATCATAGCTAGGGAGCTTCTTGTCCCTCCCTGATGGTTGATGTAAGCTACAGTCGTGATGTTGTCCGACTGAAACCTGATGAACCCCCGAGTTGTCAACTGGGGCCAAGCCAGGAGGGCATTGAGAACTGCTCTCAATTCCAGAATGTTTATTGGCAGGAGACTCTCCTCCTGACTCCATTGTCCCTGAGCCTTCAGAGAATTCCAGACGGCACCCCAACCTAGAAGGCTGGCGTCTGTTGTTACAATTGTCCAGTCTGGTCTGCTGAATGGCATCCCCCTGGACAGATGTGACCGAGAAAGCCACCATAGAAGAGAATTTCTGGTCTCTTGATCTAGATTCAGAGAAGGGGATAAGTCTGAGTAATCCCCATTCCACTGACTTAGCATGCACAGTTGCAGTGGTCTGAGGTGTAAGCGTGCAAAGGGTACTATGTCCATTGCCGCTACCATTAAGCCGATTACCTCCATGCATTGAGCCACTGACGGGTGTTGAATGGAATGAAGGGTGCGGCAAGCACTTTGAAGTCTTGTTAGCCTGTCCTCTGTCAGGTAAATCTTCATTTCTACAGAATCTATAAGAGTCCCCAGGAAGGGAACTCTTGTGAGTGGAACGAGTGAACTTTTCTTTTCGTTCACCTTCCATCCATGTGACCTTAGAAATGCCAGCACTAACTCTGTATGAGACTTGGCAGTTTGAAAGCTTGAAGCTTGTATCAGAATGTCGTCTAGGTATGGAGCTACCGAGATTCCCCGCGGTCTTAGTACCGCCAGAAGAGCACCCAGAACCTTTGTGAAGATTCTTGGAGCTGTAGCCAATCCGAATGGAAGAGCCACAAACTGGTAATGCCTGTCTAGGAAGGCAAACCTTAGGTACCGATAATGATCTTTGTGAATCGGTATGTGAAGGTAAGTATCTTTTAAATCTACAGTGGTCATGTACTGACCTTCTTGGATCATAGGTAAAATTGTCCGAATAGTCTCCATCTTGAACGATGGAACTCTTAGGAATTTGTTTAGGATCTTTAAGTCCAGGATTGGTCTGAAAGTTCCCTCTTTTTTGGGAACCACAAACAGATTTGAGTAAAACCCCTGTCCCTGTTCTGATCGTGGAACTGGATGGATTACTCCCATTAACAAGAGCTCTTGTACGCAGCGTAGAAACGCCTCTTTCTTTGTCTGGATTGTTGACAATCTTGACAGATGAAATCTCTCTCTTGGAGGAGAGTATTTGAAGTCCAGAAGGTATCCCTGAGATATTATCTCTAGCGCCCAGGGATCCTGAACATCTCTTGCCCAAGCCTGGGCGAAGAGAGAAAGTCTGCCCCCCACTAGATCCGATCCCGGATCGGGGGCCCTCAATTCATGCTGTTTTAGGGGCAGCAGCAGGTTTCCTAGTCTGCTTGCCCTTGTTCCAGGACTGGTTAGGTTTCCAGCCTTGTCTGTAGCGAGCAACAGCTCCTTCCTGTTTTGGTGCAGAGGAAGTTGATGCTGCTCCTGCTTTGAAATTACGAAAGGAACGAAAATTAGACTGTCTAGTCTTGGCTTTGGCTTTGTCCTGAGGCAGGGCATGGCCTTTACCTCCTGTAATGTCATCGATAATCTCTTTCAACCCGGGCCCGAATAAGGTCTGCCCTTTGAAAGGTATATTAAGCAATTTAGACTTAGAAGTAACATCAGCTGACCAGGATTTTAGCCACAGCGCCCTGCGTGCCTGAATGGCGAATCCTGAATTCTTCGCCGTAAGTTTAGTAAGATGTACTACGGCCTCCGAAATGAATGAATTAGCTAGTTTAAGGACTCTAAGCCTGTCCGTAATGTCGTCCAGAGTAGCTGAACCAATGTTCTCTTCCAGAGACTCAATCCAGAATGCCGCTGCAGCCGTGATCGGCGCAATGCATGCAAGGGGTTGCAATATAAAACCTTGTTGAACAAACATTTTCTTAAGGTAACCCTCTAACTTTTTATCCATTGGATCTGAAAAAGCACAGCTATCCTCCACCGGGATAGTGGTACGCTTAGCTAAGGTAGAAACTGCTCCCTCCACCTTAGGGACCGTTTGCCATAAGTCCCTTGTGGTGGCGTCTATTGGAAACATTTTTCTAAATATCGGAGGGGGTGAGAACGGCACACCGGGTCTATCCCACTCCTTAGTAACAATTTCAGTAAGTCTCTTAGGTATAGGAAAAACCTCAGTACTCGTCGGTACCGCAAAATATTTATCCAACCTACACATTTTCTCTGGTATTGCAACTGTGTTACAATCATTCAGAGCCGCTAACACCTCCCCTAGTAATACACGGAGGTTTTCCAGTTTAAATTTAAAATTTGAAATATCTGAATCCAGTCTGTTTGGATCAGAACCGTCACCCACAGAATGAAGTTCTCCGTCCTCATGTTCTGCCACCTGTGACGCAGTGTCTGACATGGCCCTAATATTATCAGCGCACTCTGTTCTCACCCCAGAGTGATCACGCTTACCTCTTAGTTCTGGTAATTTAGCCAAAACCTCAGTCATAACAGTAGCCATATCCTGTAATGTGATTTGTAATGGCCGCCCAGATGTACTCGGCGCTACAATATCCCGCACCTCCCTCTGAGCGGGAGATGTAGGTACTGACACGTGAGGCGAGTTAGTCGGCATAACTCTCCCCTCGTTGTTTGGTGAAATTTGTTCAATTTGTACAGATTGATTTTTATTTAAAGTAGCATCAATACAGTTAGTACATAAATTTCTATTGGGCTCCACTTTGGCATTGCAACAAATGACACAGGTATCATCCTCTGAATCAGACATGTTTAACACACTAGCAAATAAACTTGCAACTTGGAAATACAATTCAATTAGAATAATATTAAAACGTACTGTGCCTTTAAGAAGCACAGAAGATCTATGACAGTTGAAAATTAATAAATTGAAACAGTTATAGCCTCAATCCTTGTAAACAACACAACTTTAGCAAAGGTTTAATCCCATTAGCAAAGATAACAAATTCTGAAAGCAGGAAACAAATTACAGAATAAACGTTTTTTATCTCAGTCAAACTATAATTCTCACAGCTCTGCTGAGAGAAATTACCTCCCTCAAAATAAGTTTTGAAGACCCCTGAGCTCTGTAGAGATGAACCGGATCATGCAGGGAATACAATGAGTTGCTGACTGAAATATTTGATGCATAGTAAAAGCGCCAAAAAACGGCCCCTCCCCCTCACACACAGCAGTGAGGGAGAACAGAAACTGTCAGAAAACAGATTAAGCAACTGCCAAGTGGAAAAATAGTGCCCAAACATTTATTCACTCAGTACCTCAGCAAATGAAAACGATTTTACATTCCAGCAAAAACGTTAAACATAATCTCTAGTTATTAAACAGCTTTATGTATTTCTTACAGTGTAATTCTAGTGAAGTACCATTCCCCAGAATACTGAAGTGAAAAGTATACATACATGACATTATATCGGTATGGCAGGATTTTCTCATCAATTCCATTGTCAGAAAATAAAAACTGCTACATACCTCTATGCAGATTCATCTGCCCGCTGTCCCCTGATCTGAAGTTTACCTCTCCTCAGATGGCCGAGAAACAGCAATATGATCTTAACTACTCCGGCTAAAATCATAACAAAAACTCTGGTAGATTCTTCTTCAAACTCTGCCAGAGAGATAATAACACACTCCGGTGCTATTTTAAAATAACAAACTCTTGATTGAAGATAAAAACTAAGTATAATCACCATAGTCCTCTCACACATCCTATCTAGTCGTTGGGTGCAAGAGAATGACTGGGAGTGACGTAGAGGGGAGGAGCTATATGCAGCTCTGCTGGGTGAATCCTCTTGCACTTCCTGTTGGGGAGGAGTAATATCCCAGAAGTAATGATGACCCGTGGACTGATCACACTTAACAGAAGAAAAAGGAGAAACTATAGGGTGCCGTGGTGACTGTAGTGTATAAAAGAAAGACATTTTTCAAACCCGATTAAAAACCAGGGCGGGCCGTGGACCGGACACACCGTTGGAGAAAGAAATTTATCAGGTAAACATAAATTCTGTTTTCTCCAACATTGGTGTGTCCGGTCCACGGCTTCATCCTTACTTGTGGGAACCAATACCAAAGCTTTAGGACACGGATGAAGGGAGGGAGCAAATCAGGTTACCTAAACGGAAGGCACCACGGCTTGCAAAACCTTTCTCCCAACAACAGCCTCCGAAGAAGCATAAGTATCGAATTGGCAAAAATTTGGCAAAAGTATGCAGAGAAGACCAAGTCGCTGCCTTACAGATCTGATCAACAGAAGCCTCGTTCTTGAAGGCCCATGTGGAAGCCACAGCTCTAGTAGAATGAGCTGTAATTCGTTCAGGAGGCTGCCGTCCGGCAGTCTCATAAGCCAATCGGATGATGCTTTTCAGCCAAAAAGAAAGAGGTAGCAGTAGCTTTCTGCCCTCTCCTCTTACCAGAGTAAACCACAAACAAAGATGAAGTTTGTCTGAAATCCTTTGTTGCTTCTAAATAGAATTTTAAAGCACGGACCACATCTAAGTTGTGTAACAAACGTTCCTTCTTTGAAACTGGATTTGGACATAGAGAAGGAACAACTATTTCCTGGTTAATATTCCTGTTGGAAACTACTTTTGGAAGAAAAACAGGTTTGGTACGTAAAACTACCTTATCTGCATGAAATACCAGATAGGGAGAAGAACACTGCAAAGCAGATAATTCAGAAACTCTTCTGGCAAAAGAAATAGCAACTAAAAACAGAACTTTCCAAGATAGTAACTTGATATCTATGGAATGCAAAGGTTCAAACGGAACCCCTTGAAGAACTGAAAGAACTAAGTTTAGACTCCATGGAGGAGCAATAGGTCTGTAAACAGGCTTGATTCTGACTAATGCCTGTACAAATGCTTGTACATTTGGCACAGATGCCAGACGTTTGTGCAACAAGGCAGATAGAGCAGATATCTGTCCCTTTAGAGAACTAGCTGAAAGACCTTCCTCCAAACCCTCTTGGAGAAAGGAAAGAATCCTAGGAATTTTAATTTTACTCCAAGAGTATCCCTTGGATTCGCACCAACAGATATATTTTTGCCATATCTTATGGTAAATCTTCCTAGTCACTGGCTTTCTGGCTTGAACCAGAGTATCTATAACTGAATCTGAAAACCCACGCTTAGATAGAATCAAGCGTTCAATTTCCAAGCAGTCAGTTGCAGAGAGACTAGATTTGGATGTTCGAATGGACCTTGTACTAGAAGATCCTGTCTCAAAGGTAGCTTCCATGGTGGAGCCTATGACATATTCACCAGGTCTGCATACCAAGTCCCGCGTGGCCACGCAGGAGCTATTAGGATCACCGAAGCCTTCTCCTGTTTGATCCTGGCTACCAGCCTGGGAAGGAGAGGGAACGGTGGAAACACATAAGCTAGATTGAACGACCAAGGCGCCACCAATGCATCCACTAGTGTCGCCCTGGGGTCCCTGGATCTGGACCCGTATCGAGGAACTTTGAAGTTCTGACGAGACGCCATCAGATCCATATCCGGAATGCCCCATAGTTGAGTTAACTGGGCAAAGACTTCCGGGTGGAGTTCCCACTCCCCCGAATGGAAAGCCTGACGACTCAAATAATCCGCCTCCCAGTTGTCTACTCCTGGGATGTGGATTGCAGATAGGTGGCAGGAGTGATCCTCCGCCCACTTGATGATCTTTGATACCTCTGTCATCGCCAAGGAACTCTTTGTTCCCCCCTGATGATTGATGTACGCTACAGTCGTCATGTTGTCCGACTGAAATCTTACGAATCTGGCCTTCGCTAGGTGAGGCCAGGCCAGGAGCGCATTGAATATTGCTCTCAGTTCCAAAATGTTTATCGGGAGAAGGGACTCTTCCCGAGACCATAGACCCTAAGTTTTCAGGGAGTCCCAGACCGCACCCCAGCCTAAGAGACTGGCGTCGGTCGTGACGATGACCCACTCTGGCCTGCGGAAACTCATTCCCTGAGACAGGTGATCCTGAGTCAACCACCAGCGGAGTGAGTCTCTGGTTACCTGGTCTACTTGAATCTGGGGAGACAAGTCTGCATAATCCCCATTCCACTGTTTGAGCATGCACTGTTGCAATGGTCTTAGATGAATTCGAGCAAAAGGAACCACGTCCATTGCTGCAACCATTAGTCCTATTACCTCCATGCACTGAGCTATGGAAGGCTGAGGAATAGATTGAAGAGCTTGACAAGCGTTTAGAAGTTTTAATTTTCTGACCTCTGTCAGAAAAATCTTCATTTCTACAGAATCTATTATTGTTCCCAGAAAGGGAACCCTTGTAGACGGAGACAGCGAACTCTTTTCTACGTTCACCTTCCACCCGTGAGACCTGAGAAAGGCTAAAACAATGTCTGTATGAGCCCTTGATCTGGAAAGGGACGACGATTGAATTAGGATGTCGTCTAGGTAAGGTGCCACCGCAATGCCCCTTGGTCTTAGAACCGCTAGCAGGGATCCCAGCACCTTTGTGAAAATTCTGGGAGCAGTGGCTAATCCGAACGGAAGAGCCACAAACTGGTAATGTTTGTCCAGAAAGGCGAACCTTAGGAACTGATGATGATTTTTGTGGATAGGAATATGTAGGTACGCATCCTTTAAGTCCACGGTAGTCATGTATTGACCCTCCTGGATTGTTGGTAAAATCGTTCGAATAGTTTCCATTTTGAATGATGGAACTCTGAGAAATTTGTTTAGAATTTTTAAATCCAGAATTGGCCTGAAAGTTCCCTCTTTTTTGGGAACTACAAACAGGTTTGAGTAAAACCCCAGACCTTGTTCCGCTGACGGAACTGGGTGTATCACTCCCATACTTAGTAGGTCTGTTACGCAATGTAAGAATGCCTGTCTCTTTATCTGGTCTGAAGATAAGAGAGACATGTGAAACCTTCCCCTTGGAGGAAGATCCTTGAACTCCAGAAGATACCCCTGAGACACTATTTCTAGTGCCCAGGGATCCGGAACATCTCTCGCCCAGGCCTGAGCAAAGAGAGAGAGTCTGCCCCCTACTAGATCCGGTCCCGGATCGGGGGCTACCCCTTCATGCTGTCTTGGTAGCAGCAGCAGGCTTCTTGGCCTGTTTACCCTTGTTCCAGCCCTGCATTGGTTTCCATGCTGGTTTGGGCTGGGAAGCGTTACCCTCTTGTCTAGAGGCTGCAGAGTTAGAAGACGGTCCGTTCCTGAAATTGTGAAAGGAAGGAAAATTAGATTTATTCTTAGCCTTGAAAGGCCTATCCTGTGGGAGGGCATGGCCCTTCCCCCCAGTGATGTCTGAAATAATCTCCTTCAATTCTGGCCCAAAAAGGGTCTTACCCTTGAAAGGAATATTAAGCAGTTTTGTCTTGGACGACACATCCGCCGACCAAGATTTTAGCCAAAGCGCTCTGCGCGCCACTATTGCAAAACCTGAATTTTTCGCCGCTAATTTTGCCAACTGCAAAGCGGCATCTAAATTAAATTAGCCAACTTTAGAGTGTGAATTCTGTCCATGACTTCCTCATATGTGAAGTCTCCTTATTGAGCGAATTTTCTAGTTCCTCGAACCAAAAAGACGCCGCCGTGGTGACAGGAATAATGCACGAAATTGGCTGAAGAAGGAAACCTTGCTGAACAAATATCTTTTTAAGCAATCCTTCCAATTTTTTATCCATAGGATCTTTGAAAGCACAACTGTCCTCAATGGGAATAGTTGTGCGCTTGGCCAACGTAGAAACTGCCCCTTCAACCTTAGGGACTGTTTGCCATGCGTCCCTTCTGGGGTCGACAATGGGGAACATTTTCTTAAATATAGGAGGTGGGTCAAAAGGTATACCTGGCTTCTCCCACTCCTTGTTCACTATGTCCGCCACCCTCTTGGGTATCGGAAAGGCATCAGCGTGCACAGGGACCTCAAGAAACTTGTCCATTTTGCACAATTTCTCTGGAATTACCAAAGAGTCACAATCGTCAAGAGTAGTTAGCACCTCCTTAAGCAGGGCGCGGAGATGTTCTAACTTAAATTTAAACATCACGATATCAGGTTCTGCCTGCTGAGAAACTTTTCCTGAATCAGAAATTTCTCCCTCAGACAGCCCCTCCCTCACTGCCAATTCAGACTGGTGTGAGGGTATCACAGATAAACTATCATCAGCGCCCACTTGCTCATCCTCTGTATTTAAAACTGAGCAATCACGCTTTCTGGGAAGTGTTGGCAGTTTGGATAAAAGATTTGCTATAGAATTATCCATTACTGCAGTTAATTGTTGCATAGTAACAAGCATTGGCGCGCTAGATGTACTAGGTGTCGCCTGCGCGGGCATAACTGGTGTTGACACAGAAGGAGAGGATGATGAACTATCCCCACTACCTTCATTTGAAGAATCATCTTGGGCAACCTTATTAAATGTGACATTACTGTCCTTACTTTGTTTGGACGCCATGGCACAATTTTCACATACATTTAAAGGGGGAATCACCTTGGCCTCCATACACACAGAACATATTCTATCTGAAGGTACAGACATGTTAGACAGACTTAGTCAGGCTATTAATGCAAAAAAACATAATTTATGTTTACCTGATAAATTTATTTCTCTTGTAGTGTATCCAGTCCACGGATCATCCATTACTTAAGGGATATTCTCCTTCCCAACAGGAAGTTGCAAGAGGATCACCCAAGCAAAGCTGCTATATAGCTCCTCCCCTCACATGTCATATCCAGTCATTCGACCGAAACAAGACAAGAAAGGAGAAACCATAGGGTGCAGTGCTGACTGTAGTTTAATTAAAATGTAGACCTGCCTTAAAAAGGACAGGGCGGGCCGTGGACTGGATACACTACAAGATAAATAAATTTATCAGGTAAGCATAAATTATGTTTTCTCTTGTTAAGTGTATCCAGTCCACGGATCATCCATTACTTATGGGATACCAATACCAAAGCAAAAGTACACGGATGATGGGAGGGACAAGGCAGGTACTTAAACGGAAGTGACCACCGCCTGTAAAAAAAAAAAACCTCTCTCCCAAAAATAGCCTCCGAAGAAGCAAAGTATCAAATTTGTTAAATTTGAAAAAGTATGAGGCGTAGACCAAGACTCCGTCTCGTAAATCTGTTCAACAGAAGCCTCCTTCTAAAAAGGCCCAAGTGAAAACCACAGCTCTAGTAGAATGAGCTGTAATCCCTTCAGAAGGCTGCTGTCCAGCAGTCTCATAAGCTAAATGAATTATGCTTTTTAACCAAAAAAACAGAGGTTGCTGAAGTCTTTTGACCTCTCCTCTGTCCAGAATAGACAACAAACAAGGTGAATGTTTGATGAAAATCTGTAGTAGCTTGTAAGTAAAACTTTAAAGCACGAGTCACGTCCAAATTGTGTAATAGACGTTCCTTCTTTGAAGAAGGATTAGGATACAAGAACGGAACAACAATCTCTTGAGTGATATTCTTGTTAGATACCACCTTAGGTAAAAACCCAGGTTGGTACGCAGGACTACCTTATCCGTACGGAGGACCAGATAAGGAGAATCACATTGTAACGCAGATAACTCGGAGACTCTACGAGCCGAGGAAATAGCTACCAAGAAGGAACTTTCCAAGATAAAAGTTTGATATCTATGGAATGAAAAGGTTCAAACGGAACTCCTTGAAGAACCTTAAGAACCAGGTTTAAGCTCCATGGCGGAGCGACAGTTTTAAACACAAGCTTGGTTCTAACCAAAGCCTGACCAAAAGCCTGAACGTCTAGAAAACCTGCCAGACGCTTGAGCAAAAGAATAGACAGTAGAAATCTGTCCTTTTAAGGAACTAGCTGACAACCCTTTCTCAAAATCATCTTGGAGAAAAGATAATATCCTGGGAATCCAGACTTTACTCCATGAGCAACCCTTGGATTCATAACAATAAGATATTTACACCATATCTATGTTAATTTTTCCTAGAGACAGGTTTTCATGCCTGTATTAAGGTATCAATGACTGACTCTGAGAAGCCATGCTTTGATAACATCAAACGTTCAGTCTCCAGGCAGTCCAACTCAGATTAGTTATATTTAGATGGATGAAAGGACCCTGAGGTAGAGGGTCCTGTCTCAGAAGCAGAGACCGTGGTGGAAAGGATGACATGTCCACCAGATCTGCATACCAGGTCCTGCGTGGCCACGCAGGTGCTGTCAAACAAACGCCAAGCACTCTCCTGCTTGATCTTGTGCAAATACCTCCGGAGGGAATTCCCACTCCCCCGGATGAGAAGTCTGACGACTTTGAAAATCCGTCTCCCAGTTCTCAACACCTGGGATATGTATAGCTAATAGACAAGAGAGTCTCTGTCCAGTGAATTATTTTAAGACTTCTAACATCGCTAGGGAACTTTGTTCCCCCTTGATGGATGATGAAAGCCACAGTCGTGATATTGTCCGACTGAATATGATGTACCTCAGAGTTGCTAACTGAGGCCAAGTCTGAAGAGCATGGAATATCGCTCCCAGTTCCAGAATATTCATTAGAAGGAGGGTCTCCTCCTGAGTCCACTATCCCTGAGCCTTCAGAGAGTTCCAGACTGTATCCCAACCTAAAAGGCTGGCATCTGTTGTAACAATAGTCCCATCTGACCTGCGGAAGGTCATACCCTTGGACAGATGGACCCAAGATAGTCACCAGAGAAGAGAATCTCTGATCTCTTGGTCCAGATTTAACAGGAGAACAAATCCGTGTAATACCCGTTCCTCTGACTGAGCATGCATAGTTGCAGTGGTCTGAAATGTAGGCGTGCAAACGATACTATGTCCCATGCCGCTACCATTAAGCCGATTACATTCATGTACTGAGCCACCAAAGGGCGCGGATGGAATTTAGAACACGGCAGAAATTTAGAAACTTTGACAACCTGGACTCCGTCAGGTAAAATTTCATTTCTACAAAATCTATTAGAATCCTTAGGAGGGAAACCCTGAGATTGGGGATAAAGAGCTCTTTCCTTGTTCACTTTCCACCCATGCGATCTCAGAAATGCCAGTACTACGCCCGTATGAGACTTGGCAACTTGGATGTTTGACGCCTGTATCAGGATGTCGTCTAAATAAGGGGCCATTTTTATGCCCCGCGGCCTAAGGACCGCTAAAGCGACCCCAGAACCTCCATAAAGATTCTTGGGACTGTAGTTAACCCAAAGGAAAGAGCTACAAACTGGTAATGCCTGTCTAGAAAGGCAAACATGAAAAACGATGGTGATCTTTATGCATCGTAATGTGAGGATAAGCATCCTTCAAATCCATTGTAGTCCTCTATTGACTCTCCTGGATCATAGTTAAGATGGAATGAATAGTTTCCAACTTAAATGATGGAATTCTAAGGAATTTGACTAAGATCTTTAGATCCAAAATAGATCTGAAGGTTCCTTCTCCTTGGGAACCACAAACAGATTTGAGTAAAAATTCTATCCTTGTTCCTCCCCTGGAACTGGATGGTTCTCGTACATAGTGTAAGAATGCCTCTTTCTTTATTCGGTTTGCAGATAATTGTGAAAGGTGAAATCTCCTCTTTTTTGGGGGGGAAAAGCTTTGAAATCCAGAAGATATCTCTGGGATATAATTTCCAATGCCCAGGGATCCTGGGCCTCTCTCTCTCGCCCACGCCTGGGCGAAAAATGAAAGTCTGCCCCCTACAGGATCAGTTACCGGATAGGCAGACGTTCTACATGCTGTCTTAGAGGCAGCAGCAGGCTCCTTGGCCTGCTTATCTTTGTTCCAGGTCCGGTTGTCACCAGACCATCTTGGACTGAGCAAAAGTTACCACTTGATTTGCCTTAGAGGAAATTGATGCCACGCCTGCCTTGAAGTTTCGAAAGACACGAAAATTAGACTTTCTGGCACTTGATTTGGACCGGTCCTGAGGAAGGGCATTACCTTTTCCTCCAGTGATATTAGCAATAATCTCCTTCAAACCAGGGCCGAATAGGGTCTGCCCCTTGAAGGGAAGTTAAGTAGCTTATTTAGTAAAGTCACAACAGCTGACCATAATATAAGCCATAGCGCTGTGCGTGCCAGCATAGTAAAAACAGAATTCTTAGCCGTTAGTTTAGTCAAAAAAAACAAGGCATCAAAAACAAAGGAATTGGCTAGCTTAAGTGCTCTAAGCTTGTCAAGTATTCATCCAATGGAGTCGCTACCTGTAAAGCCTCATCCAGAGACTCAAACCAGAATGCCGCAGCAGCAGTGACAAAAGCAATGCATGCAAGGGGCTGCAGGATAAAACCTTGTTGAATAAACATTTTCTTAAGGTAACCCTCTAATTTTTTATCCATTGGATCTAAAAAAGCACAACTGTCCTCGACAGGGAAGTGGTACGCTAGCTAGAGTAGAAACTCTTCTCTCCACCTTAGGAACTGTCTGCCATAAGTCCCGTGTGGTGGCAACTATTAGAAACATCTTTCTAAAAATAGGAGGGGAAGAGAACGGCACACCTGGTCTATCCAATTCCTAATTAATAATTTTAGTAAACCTCTTTAGGTATTGGAAAAACATCAGTACACACCGGCACTGCATAGTATTTATCCAGTCTACACAATTTCTCTGGCACTGCGATTGTACACAGTCAATCAGAGCAGCTAAAACCTCCCTGAGCAACAAGTGGAGGTTCTCAAGCATAAATTTTAAATGTAGAAATATCAGAATCAGGTTAAATCATCTTCCCTGAGTCAAAAATATCACCCACAGACCGAAGCTCCCCAGCTTCTGCATATTATGAGACAGTATCAGACATGGTTCTTAAAGCGTCTGTATGCTCTGTAACTACCCCCAGAGCTATCTTGCTTTCCTTTAATTTCATGAAGTCTGACTAATACCGCTGCCAGTGTATTATTCACAACCTTTGCCATGTCTTGTAAAATAAACGCTATGGGCGCCCTTTATGTACTTGGCGCCATTTGAGCGTGAGTCCCTGAAGCGGGAGTCGAAGGATCTGACACGTGGGGAGAGTTAGTCGGCATAACTTCCCCTTCGACAGAATCCTCTGGTAAAATAAACGCTATGGGCGCCCTTGATGTACTTGGCGCCATTTGAGCGTGAGTCCCTAAAGCGGGAGTCAAAGGGTCTGACACGTGGGGAGAGTTAGTCGGCATAACTTCCCCCTCGACAGAATCCTCTGGTGATAATGTTTTTAAAGACAAAAAATGATCTTTATAGTTTAACATGAAATCAGTACATCTGGTACACATTCTAAGATGGGGTTCCACCATGGCTTTTAAACATAATGAACACAGAGCTTCCTCTATGTCAGACATGTTAGAACAGACTAATAATGAGACTAGTAAGCTTGGAAAACACTTTAAATCAGGTTAACAAGCAAATATAAAAAACGTTACTGTGCCTTTAAGAGAAACAAATTTTGTCAAAATTTGAAAAATTAGACCCCAATAAGTTTTATCACCAAACATATGTCAAAAAACGATTAAACATGCCAGCAAACGTTTTAAAACACATTTTTATAAGAGTATGTATCTCTATTAATCAGCCTGATACCAGTCGCTTTCACTGCATTTAAGGCTATACTAACATTACAGTTTTATCACCAATGTACGTTAAAAAACGATTAAACATGCCAGCAAACGTTTTAAAACACATTTTTATGAGAGTATGTATCTCTATTAATAAGCCTTATACCAGTCGCTATCACTGCATTAAAGGCTTTACTTACATTACTTCGGTATCAGCAGTATTTTCTTAGTCAATTCCATTCCTTAGAAAAATATTTTACTGCACATACCTTATTTGCAGGAAAAAAACTGCACGCCATTCCCCCTCTGAAGTACCTCACTCCTCAGAATGTGTGAGAACAGCAAATGGATCTTAGTTACTTCTGCTAAGATCATAGAAAAACGCAGGCAGATTCTTCTTCCAAATACTGCCTGAGATAAACAGCACACTCCGGTGCCATTTAAAAAACATAATTTATGCTTACCTGATAAATTCCTTTCTTCTGTTGTGTGATCAGTCCACGGGTCATCATTACTTCTGGGATATTAGCTGCTCCCCTACAGGAAGTGCAAGAGGATTCACCCAGCAGAGTTGCTATATAGCTCCTCCCCTCTACGTCACCTCCAGTCATTCGACCAAAGACCAACGAGAAAGGAGAAACCAAGGGTGTAGTGGTGACTGAATTATAATTTAAAAAATATGCACCTGCCTTAAAAACAGGGCGGGCCGTGGACTGATCACACAACAGAAGAAAGGAATTTATCAGGTAAGCATAAATTATGTTTTCTTCTGTTATGTGTGATCAGTCCACGGGTCATCATTACTTCTGGGATACCAATACCAAAGCAAAAGTACACGGATGACGGGAGGGATAGGCAGGCTCATTATACAGAAGGAACCACTGCCTGAAGAACCTTTCTCCCAAAAATAGCCTCCGAAGAAGCAAAAGTGTCAAATTTGTAAAATTTGGAAAAAGTATGAAGCGAAGACCAAGTTGCAGCCTTGCAAATCTGTTCAACAGAGGCCTCATTCTTAAAGGCCCAAGTGGAAGCCACAGCTCTAGTGGAATGAGCTGTAATTCTTTCAGGAGGCTGCTGTCCAGCAGTCTCATAGGCTAAACGTATTAAGCTACAAAGCCAAAAAGAGAGAGAGGTAGCCGAAGCTTTTTGACCTCTCCTCTGTCCAGAATAAACGACAAACAGGGAAGAAGTTTGGCGAAAATCTTTAGTTGCCTGCAAGTAGAACTTGAGGGCACGAACTACATCCAGATTGTGTAGAAGACGTTC
>NC_069499.1:170836721-170911721 GCF_027579735.1 Bombina bombina | reverse complement strand
GTAAGGCAAGTATAGATTTGGGGGGTAAAATCCAGGTGTCGCGTGGTTAAGGGACAGTCTAGTCAAAATTAAAATATCATGATTCAGATAGAGCATGCAATTTTAAACAACTCTCCAATTTACTTTTATCATCAAATTTGCGTTCTCTTGGTATTCTTTGTTGAAATCTAAACCTAGGTAGGCTCATATGCTAATTTCTACACCCTTGAAGGCTGTCTCTTGTCTCAGTGGATTTTGACAGCTTTTCACAACTAGACAGCGCTAGTTCATGTGTGCCATATAGATAACATTGTGCTATCACATGGAGTTATTTATGAGTCGGAAGCAGCCTCTTACATCAGAAATAACGAATCCGGCTCCCCCCCCCCCCCCCCCCCGGGGGAATCATGGCCTGATGCAATGTCGTGATTGAAGGAAGCCAAATTAGTTATTTTGGACCCGCAAAGAGGGCTTGCGACGTGCTGAGGAAGCGCTGCAGGGGCTGTCAGGATTAAAAGGCAGGTTTTTGAAGAAAAGGAGTGAAATGTCAATTTTGATGAATTAAAGTGCCCTTGTTTTTAATAGGTTTATTAAAAACCGGGCACTAATTCATCCAAATTGACCTTCACTTTAAGTCAACTGAAAAGCATTGTTTGGATTGATACGACAAAATGTCATCACTTTGCGGATACCACAAACTCATCCCCCAAATATATTTCATGCAGTTCCTAAAAGTCACAATAAAATGACAGGTTTATATAAGAGTAAAGACTGCTATATAACATTTATGTGAAAGGGAATGAAAAACAGTTTTGAATGTATAAAAAGTTGAGGTTTGTAACTGTGTACGGTTTCTGTTTCTCCTGTTCATGACAAAAGCCCATTTTTATTTTCTAATTATGTAAAAAACTCCCTTTGCTCTCACTTTCGTTTTTGCAAAGACTTTAGGTATAATATATTTATTATTAAAATGTAATGTTTGTATTTCTCACCAGTCTAGAAAACTAGTATATTAGAAAACCATAAACAGGAAAAACAATAACTTATAATTAAACACAACTTACTCCTGTTGCCCGTCTCTTCTTTCCTCCTCCTTGACCATCATATTGTTCAGTACCTGAAGTACAACTATCAGTACCACCATCCAGGATAACGTTGGCTGTAGAAACATTAACACTCAGAACTCCATCTTCGCCAGCACTGTTAGGGGTCTGAGGACAGTCAGTGGCTATGGAGCTCTGCAGATCACTATTTTGACCAGGAGGTGTTTCAATTGGTGGTGGACTAGGACAATTATATGTGATGGGTCCCGGAGATAATACAGGAGCATCTCCCTCCTCGATTTTCCTCGATAGATTTTCTGTGGATCTCACACATGGTCCAGATTTCCATGATGAATGGATTGATTGAATGCTTCTTTCTCCACTTGTGTCAGATCCATTTCCACTGAAAATATAAACAGAGGCCTTTTCTACAGCTAAACTGCTTTCAGAGAGGCTCCGTTTCCTTGATGCTCCCAAAGGAGTGGAGACGCATTCCCAGTGGAAATTCTCAATATTCAGGTCTGTTTCTTCAAACTCAAGGCCTTCTTGCTCACCTTGAACTTGTGCAACCATCTCTATACCAAACCTTTAATGAGGAGATGATAAATAATAATACAACATTGAAATACATATTTTCAGTGTAAATTTGGGTTACAAAATAGAGAACTATTTGGAATAGAAAGTGCTTTGCAAAAGTCTCACTAACATTTATATTAAAAACAGTATATTGCTTTTTATCAGCATACCAGCTAATTAGAATATGTATAATTCAACATGCATAGGTACTTAAACATGAAACATTTTTTTCTTTCATGATTCAGCTAAAGAATACAATTTTAAACAACTTTCCAAATTACTTCTATTGCCTAATTTTCTTCACTCTCTTGGTATCATTTGTGGAATAAGCAGCAATGCAATACTGGGAGCTAGCTGAAAGCCAATGACAAGAGGCATAAATATGCAGACACCAATTATTAAAGGGACATGAAACCCAATTTTTTTCTTTCATGATTTAGAAAGAGCATGTCATTTTAATCAACTTTCTAATTTACTTCTATTATCTAATTTGCTTCATTCTCTTGATATCACTTGCTGAAAAGCATATCTAGATATACTCAGTGGCTGCTGATTGGTTGCTGCACATAAAGGCCTTGTGCGATTGGCTCACACAAGTACATTGCTATTTCTTCAAAAAGGGTAATTAAAGAATTGAGCAAATTAGATAATAGATGTAAATTGGAAAGTTGTTTAAAATTGCATGCCCTATCTGAATCATTAAAGTTTAATTTTGACTAGACTGTCCCTTTAACTCCGGTGTCTACTAAGGTATTCATTTTAACAAAGGATGACAAGAGAACAAAACAAATTAGATAATAGAAATAAATTGGAAAGTCTGTCTGAATCCTGAAAAAAAAAATGGGTTTTATGTCCCTTTGAACTATCTGCCACTATATTAGAAAAATTGCAAAGGCGAATCAATTTAGTCTGTAAAAATGATGGTGATCTGTAGGTAATAAACTGGCAACTTACCACTGCATTTTAAAAATCTAAAATGTATGCAAACTTGATTCTAGTAAAATATTTATTTTAAATGTTAAGGAAACATTGTGTATCATTAAAGGGCCATAATACCCACATTTTGAAACACTTGAAAGTGATGCAGCATAGCTGTAAAAAGCGGACTAGAAAATATCACCTGAATATCTCTATGTAAAAAAGAAAGATATTTTACCTCAACAGTTCCTCAGTAGCCACATCCCATTGTAAGGGACTTCTAAGCAGCAAATCAGTATGTCTGTCCCGGGACAGCTAAGGGGTTGAGCCTCGTGCACTCATGTTATTTCCCTATTCAGTTTAAAGGAAGCTTACTATGAAATCTAATTAGATCACAGTAAAAGAGTTCATGACCTCAGCACTGCTGATGCTGATTGGCTGCTGTTCATTTCTTCAATTTTTTTTTTTTTTTACCTGCAGCTGGGAGCAGCCGAGTATAACTTTTTACACAGAACTTACTCTGCTGAGCTGAGGAGATTGTGAGGTAAAATATCTTCCTTTTTTACATAGAGATGCTCAGGTGATATTTTCCTGTCAGCTTTTTACAGTTATACTGCATCAGTTTCAAGTGATTTAGCATATGAGTATTATGTCCCTTTAAAGAAACATAAAACCCAGAATGTTTCTTTCATGATTTCTTGTTATCCTTTGTTAAAGGGACAGTCTAGTCAAAAATAATCTTTCATGATTCAAATAGGAGATTTAATTTTAAACAACTTTCCAATTTACTTTTATCATCAAATTTGCTTTGTTCTCTTGGTATTCTTAGTTGAAAGCTGAATCTAGGTAGGATCATATGCCAACGTCTTAGCCCTTGAAGGCCGCCTCTTATCTAAATGCATTTTGATATTATTCACAACTAGAGGGCGTTAGTTTACGTGTGCCATTCAGATAACATTGTGCTCACGTACGTGGAGTTATCTAGGAGTCAGCACCGACTGGCTAAAATACAAGTCTGTCAAAATAACTGAAATAAGGGGGCAGTCTGCAGAGAAGTGTATTAATATAACTGTTGGTTATGGAAAAACTGGAAAATGGGTAATAAAGAAATTATCTATATTTTTAAAGAATAAAAATTCTGGTGCAGGCTGTCCCTTTAAAAAGTAGGAATGTAAGTTCAGTAGTGCATATGGCAGGAAAAAATAATGAGAATGAAGCAAATTTGATAATTTCATTTAAATTAAAAAACAGAATTTATGTTTACCTGATAAATTACTTTCTCCAACGGTGTGTCCGGTCCACGGCGTCATCCTTACTTGTGGGATATTCTCTTCCCCAACAGGAAATGGCAAAGAGCCCAGCAAAGCTGGTCACATGATCCCTTCTAGGCTCCGCCTTCCCCAGTCATTCGACCGACGTAAAGGAGGAATATTTGCATAGGAGAAATCATATGATACCGTGGTGACTGTAGTTAAAGAAAATAAATCATCAGACCTGATTAAAAAACCAGGGCGGGCCGTGGACCGGACACACCGTTGGAGAAAGTAATTTATCAGGTAAACATAAATTCTGTTTTCTCCAACATAGGTGTGTCCGGTCCACGGCGTCATCCTTACTTGTGGGAACCAATACCAAAGCTTTAGGACACGGATGATGGGAGGGAGCAAATCAGGTCACCTAGATGGAAGGCACCACGGTTTGCAAAACCTTTCTCCCAAAAATAGCCTCAGAAGAAGCAAAAGTATCAAATTTGCAAAATTTGGTAAAAGTGTGCAGTGAAGACCAAGTCGCTGCCTTACATATCTGATCAACAGAAGCCTCGTTCTTAAAGGCCCATGTGGAAGCCACGGCCCTAGTGAAATGAGCTGTGATTCTTTCAGGAGGCTGCCGTCCGGCAGTCTAATAAGCCAATCTGATGATGCTTTTAAGCCAAAAAGATAGAGAGGTAGAAGTTGCTTTTTGACCTCTCCTTTTACCAGAATAAACAACAAACAAGGAAGATGTTTGTCTGAAATCCTTTGTAGCATCTAAATAGAATTTTAGAGCACGGACAACGTCCAAATTGTGTAACAAACGTTCCTTCTATGAAACTGGATTCGGACACAAAGAAGGTACAACTATCTCCTGGTTAATATTTTTGTTGGAAACAACCTTCGGAAGAAAACCAGGCTCAGTACGTAAAACCACCTTATCTGCATGGACCAGATAGGGCGGAGAACACTGCAGAGCAGATAACTCAGAAACTCTTCTAGCGGAAGAAATTGCAACCTAAAACAAAACTTTCCAAGATAATAACTTAATATCTACGGAATGTAAGGGTTCAAACGGAACCCCTTGAAGAACTGAAAGAACTAGATTAAGACTCCAGGAAAGAGTCAAAGGTCTGTAAACAGGCTTGATTCTAACCAGAGCCTGAACAAACGCTTAAACGTCTGGCACAGCTGCCAGCCTTTTGTGAAGTAAAACAGATAAAGCAGAGATCTGTCCCTTCAGAGAACCCGCAGAAAATCCTTTCTCCAAACCTTCTTGTAGAAAGGAAAGAATCTTAGGAATTTTTATCTTGTTCCATGGGAATCCTTTAGATTCACACCAACAGATATATTTTTTCCATATATTATGGTAAATTTTTCTAGTTACAGGCTTTCTAGCCTGAATAAGAGCATCTATTACAGAATCTGAAAACCCACGCTTTGATAAAATCAAGCGTTCAAACTCCAAGCAGTCAGTTGGAGGAAAACCAGATTCGGATGTTCGAATGGACCCTGAATAAGAAGGTCCTGTCTCAAAGGTAGCTTCCATGGTGGAGCCGATGACACATTCACCAGGTCTGCATACCAAGTCCTGCGTGGCCACACAGGAACTATCAAGGTCACCGAAGCCCTCTCCAGATTGATCCTGGCTACCAGCCTGGGAATGAGAGGAAACGGTGGGAATACATAAGCTAGGTTGAAGATCCAAGGTGCTACTATTGAATCCAATAGAGTCGCCTTGGGATCCCTGGATTTGGATCCGTAACAAGGGACCATGAAGTTCTGACGAGAGGCCATCAGAACCATGTCTGGAATGCCCCATAATTGAGTTATTTGGGCAAAGATTTCCAGATGGAGTTCCCACTCCCCCGGATGCTCCTCCATCGCCAGGGAACTCCTTGTTACCCCCTGATGGTTGATATATGTAACAGTCGTCATGATGTCTGATTGAAACCTTATGAATTTGGCCTTTGCTAGTCGAGGCCAAGCCTTGAGAGCATTGAATATCGCTCTCAGTTCCATTATGTTTATCGGGAGAAGAGAGTCTTCCCGAAACCATAGACCCTGAGTTTTCAGGGGTTCCCAGACCGCGCCCCAGCCCACCAGACTGGCGTCGGTCGTGACAATGACCTATTCTGGTCTGCGGAAGCTCATTCCCTGTGACAGGTTGTCCAGGGTCAGCCACCAACGGAGTGAATCTCTGGTTATTTGATCTACTTGTATCGTCGGAGACAAGTCTGTATAATCCCCATTCCACTGTCTGAGCATGCACAGGTGCAATGGTCTTAGATGAATTCGTGCAAAAGGAACTATGTCCATTGCCGCAACCATCAAACCTATTACTTCCATGGACTGCGCTATGGAAGGAAGAAGAACAGAATGAAGTACCTGACAAGAGCTTAGAAGTTTTGATTTTCTGGCCTCTGTCAGAAAAACCTTCATTTCTAAGGAAACTTTTATTGTTCCCAAGAAGGGAACTCTTGTTGACGGGGACAGAGAACTTTTTTCTATGTTCACTTTCCACCTATGAGATCTGAGAAAGGCTAGGACAATGTCCGTATGAGCCCTTGCTTTTGACAGAGACGACACTTGAATCAGGATGTCGTCCAAGTAAGGTACTACTGCAATGCCCCTTGGTCTTAGCACCGCTAGAAGGGACCCTAGTACCCTTGTGAAAATCCTTGGAGCAGTGGCTAATCCGAATGGAAGTGCCACAGGTAATGCTTGTCCAGAAAGGCGAACCTTAGGAACCGAAAATGTTCCTTGTGGATAGGAATACGTAGATACGCATCCTTTAAGTCCACCGTGGTCATGAATTGACCTTCCTGGATGGTAGGAAGGATCGTTCGAATGGTTTCCAGTTTGAATGATGAAACCCTTAGAAACTTGTTTAGAATCTTGAGATCTAAAATAGGTCTGAATGTTCCCTCTTTTTTGGGAATTATGAACAGGTTGGAGTAAAAACCCATCCCTTGTTCTCCTAATGGAACAGGATGAATCACTCCCATGCTTAACAGGTCTTCTACACAGTGTAAGAATGCCTGTTCGAAGATAATTGAGACCCGTGGAACCTTCCCCTTGGGGGTAGTTCCCTGAATTCCAGGAGATAACCTTGAGAAACTATTTCTAGTGCCCAAGGATCCTGAACATCTCTTGCCCCAGCCTGAGCAAAGAGAGAAAGTCTGCCCCCCACCAGATCCTTCCCAGATCGGGCGCCAACACTTCATGCTGTTTTGGTAGCAGTGGCAGGTGACTTGGCCTGCTTACCCTTGTTCCAGCCTTGCATCTGCCTCCAGGCTGGCTTGGTTTGAGAAGTATTACCCTCTTGCTTAGAGGGTGTAGAATTTGAGGCTGGTCCGTTTCTGCGAAAGGGACGAAAATTTGGCTTCTTTTTAGCCTTAAAAGACCTATCCAGAGGAAGGGCGTGGCCCTTTCCCCCAGTGATGTCTGAAATAATCTCTTTCAAGTCAGGGCCAAACAATGTTTTACCCTTGAAAGGGATGTTAAGCAAAAGCGCTCTGCGCGCCACGATAGCAAACCCTGAATTATTCACCGCTAATCTAGCTAATTGCAAAGCGGCATCTAAAATAAAAAAGAGTTAGCCAATTTAAGAGCTTGAACTCTGTCCAAAACCTCCTCGTACGAAGATTCTTTATTGAGCGACTTTTCTAGTTCTTCGAACCAGAAACACGCAGCTGTAGTGACAGGAACAATGCATGAAATTGGTTGTAGAAGGTAACCTTGCTGAACAAACATCTTTTTAAGCAAACCCTCTAACCTTTAATCCATAGGATCTTGAAAGCACAACTATCTTCTATAGGAATAGAAGTGCGTTTGTTTAGAGTAGAAACCGCCCCCTCGACCTTGGGGACTGTATGCTATAAGTCCTTTCTGGGGTCGACTATAGGAACTAATTTCTTAAATATAGGGGGAGGACAAAAGGTATGCCGGGCCTTTCCCACTCCTTATTTACTATGTCCGCCACCCGCTTGGGTATAGGAAAAACATCGGGGGGCACCGGAACCTCTAGGAACTTGTCCATCTTACCTAATTTCTCTGGAATGACCAAATTGTCACAATCATCCAGAGTAGATAATACCTCCTTAAGTAGTGCGTGGAGATGTTGAAATTTAAATTTAAAAGTTACAATATCAGGTTCTGCTTGTTGAGAAATTTTCCCTGAATCCGAAATTTCTCCCTCAGACAAAACCTCCCTCCTGGCCCCTTCAGATAGGTGTGAGGGTATGTCAGAACAGATATCATCAGCGTCCTCTTGCTCTTCAGTGTTTAAAACAGAGCAATCACGCTTTCTCTGATAAGTAGGCATTTTGGAAAAAATGCATGCAATAGAATTATCCATTACAGCCATTAATTGTTGTATGGTAATAAGTATTGGCGCACTAGATGTACTAGGGGCCTCTTGTGTGGGCAAAACTGGTGTAGACACAGAAGGGGATGATGCAGTACCATGCTTACTCCCCTCATTAGAGGAATCATCTTGGGTAATATCATATCTATGGCATTATTATCCCTACTTTGTTTGGACATTATGACACAAATATATCACATATATTTAAATGGGGAGACACATTGGTTTTCATACATATAGAACATCGTTATCTGATGGTTCAGACATGTTAAACAGGCTTAAACTTGTCAACAAAGCACAAAAAACGTTTTACAATAAAACTGTTACTGTCCCTTTAAATTTCAAACTGAACACACTTTATTACTGAATATGTGAAAAAGTATGAAGGAATTGTTCAAATTTCACCAAAATTTCACCACAGTAACTTAAAGCCTTAAAAGTATTGCACACCAAATTTGAAAGCTTTAACCCTTAAAATAACGGAACCGGAGCCGTTTTTACATTTAACCCCTATACAGTCCCAGGTATCTGCTTTGCTGAGACCCAACCAAGCCCAGAGGGGAATACGATACCAAATGATGCCTTCTATAAGCTTTTTCAGTGGTTCTTAGCTCCTCACACATGCATCTGCATGCCATGCTTTCCAAAAACAACTGCGCATTAGAGGCGCGAAAATGAGGCTCTGTCTATGACTAGAAAAGGCCCCCAGTGAAAAAGGTGTCCAATACAGTGCCTGCCGTTTTTATTAAAACAATCCCCAAGATTTAACAACTATTAAAAGTAATAATCTGCCAAATATACTTAGTAAAGTAATCGTTTTAGCCCAGAAAAATGTCTACCAGTTTTTTAAGCCCTAATGAAGCCCTTTATTCTTTTACTTAAACTAAGAAAATGGCTTACCGGTTCCCATAGGGAAAATGACAGCTTCCAGCATTACCGAGTCTTGTTAGAAATGTGTCATACCTCAAGCAGCCAAAGTCTGCTCACTGTTTCCCCCAACTGAAGTTAATTCCTCTCAACAGTCCTGTGTGGAAACAGCCATCGATTTTAGTAACGGTTGCTAAAATCATTTTCCTCTTACAAACAGAAATCTTCATCTCTTTCCTGTTTCAGAGTAAATAGTACATACCAGCACTATTTTAAAATAACAAACTCTTGATTGAAGAATAAAAACTACATTTAAACACCAAAAAACTCTAAGCCATCTCCGTGGAGATGTTGCCTGTACAACGGCAAAGAGAATGACTGGGGAAGGCGGAGCCTAGAAGGGATCATGTGACCAGCTTTGCTGGGCTCTTTGCCATTTCCTGTTGGGGAAGAGAATATCCCACAAGTAAGGATGACGCCGTGGACCGGACACACCTATGTTGGAGAAAAGGTACTTTTTCTACAGCAAGACTGTTTCAACACTCAACCTCACTGAAAAACAGAATTTATGCTTACCTGATAAATTACGTTCTCCAACGGTGTGTCCGGTCCACGGCGTCATCCTTACTTGTGGGAATATCTCTTCCCCAACAGGAAATGGCAAAGAGTCCCAGCAAAGCTGGCCATATAGTCCCTCCTAGGCTCCGCCCACCCCAGTCATTCGACCGACGGACAGGAGGAAAAATATAGGAGAAACCATATGGTACCGTGGTGACTGTAGTTAGAGAAAATAATTCATCAGACCTGATTAAAAAACCAGGGCGGGCCGTGGACCGGACACACCGTTGGAGAAAGTAATTTATCAGGTAAGCATAAATTCTGTTTTCTCCAACATTGGTGTGTCCGGTCCACGGTGTCATCCTTACTTGTGGGAACCAATACCAAAGCTTTAGGACACGGATGAAGGGAGGGAGCAAATCAGGTTACCTAAACGGAAGGCACCACGGCTTGCAAAACCTTTCTCCCAAAAATAGCCTCCGAAGAAGCAAAAGTATCAAATTTGTAAAATTTGGCAAAAGTGTGCAGTGAAGACCAAGTCGCTGCCTTACATATCTGATCAACAGAAGCCTCGTTCTTGAAGGCCCATGTGGAAGCCACAGCCCTAGTGGAGTGAGCTGTGATTCTTTCAGGAGGCTGCCGTCCGGAAGTTTCTTAAGCCAATCGGATGATGCTTTTAAGCCAAAAGTTAAGAGAGGTAGAAGTCGCTTTTTGACCTCTCCTTTTACCAGAATAGACAACAGAGAAGATGTTTGTCTGAAATCTTTTGTAGCTTCTAAATAGAATTTTAGAACAAGGACTACGTCCAAATTGTGTAATAAACGTTCCTTCTTTGAAACTGGATTCGGACACAAAGAAGGTACAACTATCTCCTGGTTAATATTTTTGTTAGAAAAAACCTTTGGAAGAAAACCAGGCTTAGTACGCAAAACCACCTTATCTGCATGGAACACCAAATAGGGCGGAGAACACTGCAGAGCAGATAACTCTGAAACTCTTCTAGCAGAAGAAATAGCAACAAAAAACAAAACTTTCCAAGATAACAATTTAATATCTATGGAATGTAGAGGTTCAAACGGAACCCCTTGAAGAACTGAAAGAACTAGATTTAAACTCCAGGGAGGAGTCAAAGGTCTGTAAACAGGCTTGATCCTAACCAGAGCCTGAACAAATGCTTGCACATCTGGCATAGCTGCCAGTCGTTTGTGTAGTAAGACAGATAAAGCAGAAATCTGTCCCTTTAGAGAACTCGCAGATAATCCTTTATCCAAACCTTCTTGCAGAAAGGAAAGAATCTTAGGAATTTTTACCTTATTCCAAGGGAATCCCTTGGATTCACACCAGCAGATATATCTTTTCCATATTTTATGGTAAATCTTTCTAGTTACCGGTTTTCTGGCCTGAACCAGAGTATCAATCACCGAATCTGAAAACCCACGCTTTGATAGAATCAAGCGTTCAATCTCCAAGCCGTCAGCTGGAGGGAGACCAGATTTGGATGTTCGAATGGACCCTGAACAAGAAGGTCCTGTCTCAAAGGTAGCTTCCATGGTGGAACCAATGACATATTCACCAGGTCTGCATACCAAGTCCTGCGTGGCCACGCAGGAGCTATCAAGATCACCGAGACCCTCTCCTGTTTGATCATGGCTACCAGCCTGGGAATGAGAGGAAACGGTGGGAACACATAAGCTAGGTTGAAGGTCCAAGGCGCTACTAGTGCATCCACTAGAGTCGCTTTGGGATCCCTGGATCTGGACCCGTAGCAAGGAACCTTGAAGTTCTGACGAGACGCCATCAGATCCATGTCTGGAATGCCCCATAATTGAGTCAACTGGGCAAAAATCTCCGGGTGGAGTTCCCACTCCCCCGGATGGAATGTCTGACGACTCAGATAATCCGCTTCCCAGTTTTCCACACCTGGGATGTGGATCGCAGATAGATGGCAGGAGTGATTCTCCGCCCATTGTATTATATTGGTTACTTCTTTCATCGCCAGGGAACTCCTTGTTCCCCCCTGATGATGGATATACGCAACAGTCGTCATGTTGTCTGATTGGAATCTTATGAATCTGGCCTTTGCAAGCTGAGGCCAAGCCCTGAGAGCATTGAATATCGCTCTTAGTTCCAGAATGTTTATCGGGAGAAGAGACTCTTCCCGAGACCATAGTCCCTGAGCTTTCAGGGATTCCCAGACCGCACCCCAGCCCACTAGACTGGCGTCTGTCGTGACAATGACCCACTCTGGTCTGCGGAAGCTCATTCCCTGGGATAGGTGGTCCAGGGATATCCACCAACGGAGTGAATCTCTGGTCTTCTGATCTACTTGAATCACTGGAGACAAGTCTGTATAGTCCCCATTCCACTGTTTCAGCATGCACAGTTGTAATGGTCTTAGATGAATTCGCGCAAAAGGAACTATGTCCATTGCTGCAACCATCAACCCTACTACTTCCATGCACTGAGCTATGGAAGGACGTGAAAGAGAATGAATAACTTGACAAGCGCTTAGAAGTTTTGACTTTCTGACATCTGTCAGAAAGATCCTCATTTCTAAGGAATCTATTATTGTTCCCAGGAAGGGAACTCTTGTTGACGGAGACAGAGAACTTTTTTCTATGTTCACCTTCCATCCGTGAGATCTGAGAAAGGCCAGAACGATGTCTGTATGAGCCTTTGCTTTTGAAAGGGACGACGCTTGTATTAGAATGTCGTCCAAGTATGGTACTACTGCAATGCCCCTCGGTCTTAGAACCGCTAGAAGGGACCCGAGTACCTTTGTGAAAATCCGTGGAGCAGTGGCTAATCCGAATGGGAGGGCCACAAACTGGTAATGTTTGTCCAGAAAGGTGAACCTTAGGAACTGATGATGTTCTTTGTGGATAGGAATATGTAGGTACGCATCCTTTAGATCCACGGTAGTCATAAATTGACCTTCCTGGATAGTGGGTAGAATCGTTCGAATGGTTTCCATTTTGAACGATGGTACCCTGAGAAATTTGTTTAGGATCTTTAAATCCAGAATTGGTCTGAAGGTTCCCTCTTTTTTGGGAACTACGAACAGATTTGAGTAAAATCCCATTCCTTGTTCCGTCATTGGAACTGGGTGTATCACTCCCATCTTTAGCAGGTCTTCTACACAATGTAAGAACGCCTGTCTCTTTATTTGGTTTGAGGATAAGTGAGACATGTGGAACCTTCCCCTTGGGGGTAGTTCCTTGAATTCCAGAAGATAACCCTGAGAAACTATTTCTAGCGTCCAGGGATCCTGAACATCTCTTGCCCAAGCCTGAGCAAAGAGAGAGAGTCTGCCCCCCACTAGATCCGGTCCCGGATCGGGGGCTACTCCTTCATGCTGTTTTGTTAGCGGTAGCAGGCTTCTTGGTCTGCTTACCCTTGTTCCAGCCTTGCATCGGTTTCCAGGCTGGTTTGGACTGTGAGGCATTACCCTCTTGCTTAGAGGATGCAGAATTAGAGGCCGGAATTACGAAAGGAACGAAAATTAGACTTATTCTTGGCCTTGAAAGGCCTATCTTGTGGGAGGGCGTGGCCCTTTCCCCCAGTGATGTCTGAGATAACCTCTTTCAATTCTGGTCCAAAGAGAGTTTTACCCTTGAAGGGGATGTTAAGCAATTTTGTCTTGAATGATACATCCACTGACCAAGACTTTAGCCAAAGCGCTCTGCGTGCCACAATTGCAAACCCTGAATATTTCGCCGCTAATCTAGCTAATTGCAAAGCGGCATCTAAAATAAAGGAGTTAGCCAACTTAAGTGCATGAACTCTGTCCATAACCTCCTCATATGGAGTCTCTCTACTGAGCGACTTTTCTAGTTCCTCGAACCAGAACCACGCTGCTGTAGTGACAGGAACAATGCACGAAATGGGTTGTAGAAGGTAACCTTGCTGTACAAAAATCTTTTTAAGCAAACCTTCCAATTTTTTATCCATAGGATCTTTGAAAGCACAACTATCTTCGATAGGAATAGTAGTGCGCTTGTTTAGAGTAGAAACTGCCCCCTCGACCTTAGGAACTGTCTGCCATAAGTCCTTTCTGGGGTCGACCATAGGAAATAATTTCTTAAATATAGGAGGGGGAACAAAAGGTATGCCGGGCTTCTCCCACTCCTTATTCACTATGTCCGCCACCCGCTTGGGTATAGGAAAAGCGTCGGGGTGCACCGGAACCTCTAGGAACTTGTCCATCTTGCATAATTTTTCTGGAATGACCAAGTTGTCACAATCATCCAGAGTAGATAACACCTCCTTAAGCAGTGCGCGGAGATGTTCTAATTTAAATTTAAATGTCACAACATCAGGTTCAGCCTGTTGAGAAATTTTTCCTGAATCTGAAATTTCCCCATCTGACAAAACCTCCCTCATGGCCCCTTCAGATTGGTGTGAGGGTATGACAGAACAATTATCATCAGCGCCCTCCTGCTCTTCAGTGTTTAAAACAGAGCAATCGCGCTTTCTCTGATATGCAGGCATTTTGGATAAAATATTTGCTATGGAGTTATCCATTACAGCCGTCAATTGTTGCATGGTAACAAGCATTGGCGCGCTAGAAGTACTAGGGGCCTCCTGCGTGGGCAAAACTGGCGTAGACACAGAAGGAGATGATGTAGAACCATGTCTACTCCCTTCATCTGAGGAATCATCTTGGGCAATTTCATTAATTGTGGCAGTACTGTCCTTACTTTGTTTGGACGCTATGGCACAATTATCACACAATTTTGAAGGGGGAGACACATTGGCTTTCATACATATAGAACATAGCTTATCTGAAGGCACAGACATGTTAAACAGGCTTAAACTTGTCAATAAAGCACAAAAACCGTTTTAAAACAAAACCGTTACTGTCTCTTTAAATTTTAAACAGAGCACACTTTATTACTGAATATGTGAAAATATATGAAGGAATTGTTCAAAATTTACCAAAATTTCACCCCAGTGTCTTAAAGCATTAAAAGTATTGCACACCAATTTTCAGAGCTTTAACCCTTAAAATAACGAAACCGGAGCCGGTTACAGATTTAACCCCTATACAGTCCCAGCTACAGCCTTTGCTGTGACTTTACCAAGCCCAAAGGGGAATACGATACCAAATGACGCCTTCTAGGAAATTTTCCAACTACTTTCAGGTCCTCACACATGCATCTGCATGTCTTGCACTCAAAAACAACTGCGCAGTAATGGCGCGAAAATGAGGCTCAGCCTACAACTGGGAAGGCCCTTCCTGACTGGAAAAGGTGTCTAACATAGTGCCTGACGTTAAAAAACGTTCCCCAAGTTTATAAGTGTGAATTATCAGCATAAACATGTATAAAATGTCCAAATAAAGCAATCGATTTAACCCATGAAAGTGTCTACCAGTTTTATAGCCCATATTAAGCCCTTTATTTTGTTTGAGACTAAGAAAATGGCTTACCGGTCCCCATGAGGGGAAATGACAGCCTTCCAGCATTACACAGTCTTGTTAGAAATATGGCTAGTCATACCTTAAGCAGAAAAGTCTGCTAACTGTTTCCCCCAACTGAAGTTACTTCATCTCAACAGTCCTATGTGGAAACAGCAATCGATTTTAGTTACTGTCTGCTAAAATCATCTTCCTCTCACAAACAGAAATCTTCATCTTTTTCTGTTTCAGAGTAAATAGTACATACCAGCACTATTTTAAAATAACAAACTCTTGATAGTAGAATAAAAAAACTACAACTAAACGCCACATACTCTTAACCATCTCCGTGGAGATGTTGCCTGTGCAACGGCAAAGAGAATGACTGGGGTGGGCGGAGCCTAGGAGGGACTATATGGCCAGCTTTGCTGGGACTCTGCCATTTCCTGTTGGGGAAGAGATATTCCCACAAGTAAGGATGACGCCATGGACCGGACACACCAATGTTGGAGAAAATACCGTTCTGCCGTGGGCTGCCTGAGGAGCTCAGCACGGCGAACGCTTCAGACAAATAAAGGAACTTTCAGCATAAAGCATTTTATACTTCATGACTGAAAGTCCCCTTTATTTGTTCCACAGGTAAATCTTAGTCTTTCACAAACGTTAGGATTTACTAATGTAAACATTTTACTCAATAGATTTAATATGTAGAAAAAAAAAAAAAAAAATTCTCACTGGTGCTATTCAAGTAATTAAAAAAAAAATAAAGTATTGCTTTACAGTTTCTTTACAAAACGACATATTATGTACAAACCTTGGTAAACCCTTGCCTTGCTCCTGCCGTTTCTTGTTAACATTTTGCATGACTTGTTCCCAATTTATATTCCTTCTTGATACATTCAAAAGTTGTCTTAGTGTTGGTTTTATTCCAGAATCCTTCTCAGTTTCACTTTTTCGATGACCACTAACATTTCGTATACGCCGTGCATTATTGAGATTTGGCTCTGGAAGATGGGTTCCTGCTTTGCTTCGTAAACTAATGTGCCTAGTAAGATCTCTCTGGAGGGATGCAGGAAGTCCAAGCTTGGATAATTCTGGTAAAATTGGGCTTGATGAAAGGTTAGCACTTTTATGCAGGTCAGGGTCTGAGACAATTTCAAAACTTTCATCTTCTTGAGAAGTTTGATATTGAGATGTGCTTCCATTGTCATATTCATTTAGTTCACTGGGTTCCTGTAATTGAACTGGTTCACTGCTAGATTCCATGGGACATGTATCAGTAGAGGAACTTATGATTCCATGTTCTAAGGATTTTGATGTTCTTTCAATGTACTCTGCAGCATGTTCACAGTTATCAGAGGTGTTATGAGACTCGCATGGGTTTTCCAGCATGCCTGCATTTTCTGATAAATCACTTTCATTTTGCAATGCATGTTCATGACTATTGGTTGTTTTGGATTCTTTTAGTACATCAGTTGCTACAGTCTTTTCACTGGTGGAACCCTCCTTCAAAGGATGAAAGTAAGGACTCTGCAAGGACTGGCTATTGTGCAGCATTTCTTTTGCTTTGCGGAGGACTTCACTAAGAGTTTCATCCGATTCTTTTGTGCTGCTTTCTTGAGTCTCTTGGTTGTTCTTTAAGGTACGAGAAGCACTACGCAACTTGGAAATATAAGAATTTGACCTAACAGTTTCCAAATTTAGGGCACTTAATCTAGTCTGACGCTCTCCAACAGACATAGGTGCTCCCTGTTTTACACCCTTTAAAGGATTTTTTTGATCTCTCTTAAGAGCTGAAGATTTTATATCAGGAATACTTCGGAGTGGTGATTTTAGGGATGGCATTCTAGAACGCTTAAGCTCACTTTGATCATTTTGTTCATCTGAAAAGTCAGGAGATATTTTACCTTTATCCTTATCTATTGTTTTGCATTTGTCCATACTTTCTTCTTGATCGTTTGTAATATCCTCCTTTCTTGCCTCACAAGTCTGTAGAGGTATATCAGTTTCTAAATTTTGCAATGATGTTTGTTCAGTCTCTATGCCCTTCTGTGGTGGATAGGGTGCAAACCTGTGTGTTTTGTCTCTAGAAGAAATATTGTTCTTGCCAGTGCTAATTGATGTACTGTTTTTTGCAGACTTATCAGATTTTTCAGACATTTTAAATCCAAATAGGTGGTCTTCTGGAAGTTTATCACTTGTAAAATCATCTGTGTTTTCAGAAGAGTCAGTAACTGAATTTAAGCATGGTGCCCCACTGTTTGTATTTTCTGCTTTCTTCCAAGTAAATCGAACAGTAGAAAACTTTTTGGGTACCACTTTTTTCTTATTCCACCCTGCATCATTTTCATGTGTTGAATCATAGTTCCTTAATGGTCTATTTCTTCCCTGGTTAAAAGCTTCCCCATTAGGACCAAAACCCCATTGACTCACACCATATGGATTATGTGACCAGTTCATAACCCCATTTCTGGGATATGGAAGAGGTAAAATACCATTTCCCTCTTTGTGCCAGTGAAAATTTCTACCTGTTCCTCTATGATGCCAGCTAGTTGGACCTCCTGCATTTGAGTGCCAAGAACCTCCAGGTTTTCCATGGATTAGATGACGATTAGCTGTGCCATTTACATGCCATCCAGCTCTTCCCCTGGCACTAGAAATAGATCTGTTGGGATTAACATTTTGCGAGGAATGCAAGAAATTACCCTTCCTAGAATTCTTGAAATAATCATTTCGCCACTGCCAGTCCCTCTCAGATTGATCACAATGACGCCACTCTTGAGGGCCCCTATCTTGAAATATAAGGTGATTATCGCCTCTTCGTTGCTGGTATCCATCAGTTTCTATCTCTTTGGATGAGCTGCTGGCTTCCTCTTGCCTAAAATATATGTATAAAAAACGGAAAATCAAAATAAATATATTTGGCATTAAGATTGCATATCTAATTGCAACTGATGCTCTCCATTGCCTAGCAAGTTATACACACAAATATTGAGAGAAAAAATAAATAAAAAGATATAGAATAGCCTTTCATTAATAAGAATATGAAACACAAAACTGAGCAATATATAGATATAAAAATCTTATGCGCTAAACTCCTGCATCCAATTACCAATCTGACTTTGGCAAATATTTAAAGGAACGTTACCCATATGCTAAAGCCTTTGAAAATCGACTAGAAAATATCACACTATATAAAAAAGCAAGATGTTTTACCTCAAAATTTCTTCAACTCACCAGAGTAAGTGCTCTGTGAGCAGTTATCCTTCAGCTACTCTTTCTACTGCCATCTGCATGGTGAAAAAAAAACAGCCAATCAGCATTTACTGTGGTCTGGTAGGATTTCACCATAATCTTGCAAGACTTCATACTAAACTTCTTTAAACTGTGGAGGAAATAATATGACTGGGCCTGCAAATGCACACTGATTGGACGATTAAAGTCCCTTTACACTAGGTTGTGGCTACTGAAGTAAAACATCTTCCTTTTTTACACGGATATGTTCATGTGATATTTTCAGCTTTTTACAAATATGCTGCATCACTTTCAAGCAATTCAGCATTTGTAATGTGCTTATTTAAAGGAATAGTAAACACCAGAAATGTTATGGTTTAAAAAGATAATCCCTTTATTTACCACTCAGAAGTTATGCATAACCAACACTGTTATAGAAAAAACATAATTTATGCTTACCTGATAAATTTATTTCTCTTGTGGTGTATCCAGTCCACAGATCATCCATTACTTGTGGGATATTCTCCTTCCCAACAGGAAGCTGCAAGAGGATCACCCACAGCAGAGCTGTCTATATAGCTCCTCCACTAACTGCCACTACCAGTCATTCGACCGAAGACAAGCAAGAGAAAGGAGAAACTATAGGGTGCAGTGGTGACTGTAGTTTAAAAATAAAAAACACCTGCCTTAAAATGACAGGGCGGGCCGTGGACTGGATACACCACAAGAGAAATAAATTTATCAGGTAAGCATAAATTATGTTTTCTCTTGTAAGGTGTATCCAGTCCACGGATCATCCATTACTTGTGGGATACCAATACCAAAGCTATAGGACACGGATGAAGGAAGGGACAAGGCAGGCGCTTAATCGGAAGGCACCACTGCCTGCAAGACCTTTCTCCCAAAAATAGCCTCTGAAGAAGTAAAAGTATCAAATTTATAGAACTTGAAAAAGTATGAAGCGAAGACCAAGTCGCCACCTTACAAATCTGTTCAACAGAAGCCTCATTTTTAAAAGCCCATGTGGAAGCTACCGCTCTAGTAGAATGAGCTGTAATCCTTTCAGGAGGCTGCTGGCCAGCAGTCTCATAAGCTAAGCGTATTATACTCCTTAGCCAAAAAGAAAGAGTAGTTGCTGAAGCCTTTTGTCCGGAGTAGAGTAGTAGAGGTCGCTGAAGCCTTTTGTCCAGAGTAGACAACAAACAATGCAGATGTTTGACGAAAATCTTTAGTAGCTTGTAAATAAAACTTTAAAGCACGAACCACGTCAAGATTGTGTAAAAGACGTTCCTTCTTTGAAGAAGGATTAGGACACAGTGACGGTACAACAATCTCCTGATTGATATTTTTATTAGATACCACCTTAGGTAAAAAACCAGGTTTGGTACCCTTGAAGAACCTTAAGAATTAAATTTAAACTCCAAGGCGGAGCAACAGGTTTAAACACAGGCTTGATTCTGACTAAAGCCTGACAAAACGCCTGCACGTCTGGAACCTCAGCCAGACGTTTGTGCAAAAAAATAGACAGAGCAGAAATCTGTCCTTTTAAGGAACTAGCTGACAAACCCTTCTCCAATCCTTCTTGGAGAAAAGATAATATCCTATGAATCCTGACCTTACTCCATGAGTAACCCTTGGATTCACACCAATGAAGATATTTACACCATATCTTATGATAGATTTTCCTGGTGACAGGCTTTCGCGCCTGTATTAAGGTATCAATGACCGACTCGGAGAAACCACGCTTTGATAAAATCAAGCGTTCAATCTCCAAGCAGTCAGCCGCAGAGAAATTAGATTTGGTGGAAAGGATGACATGTCCACCAGATCTGCATACCAAGTCCTGCGTGGCCACGCAGGTGCTATGAAAATTACTGATGCTCTCTCCTGTTTGATCTTGGCAATCAGACGATTGAGCAGAGGAAACGGTTGAAACACATAAGCCAGGTTAACTGACCAAGGCGCTGCTAGAGCATCTATCAGCGCTGCCTTGGGATCCCTGGACCTGGATCCGTAACAAGGAAGCTTGGCGTTCTGGCGAGACGCCATGAGATCCAGTTCTGGTTTGCCCCAACGTTGAATCAACTGTGCAAACACCTCCGGATGGAGGTCCCACTCCCCCGGATGAAAAGTCTGATGACTTAGAAAATCTGCCTCCCAGTTCTCTACTCCTGGGATATGGATAGCTGATAGATGGCAAGAGTGAATCTCTGCCCATTGAATTATCTTTGAAACCTCAAACATCGCTAGGGAACTCCTTGTTCCCCCTTGATGGTTGATGTAAGCTACAGTCGTAATGTTGTCCGACTGAAATCTGATGAACCTCACTGCCGCTAGCTGAGGCCAATCCTGAAGAGCATTGAATATCACTCTTAGTTCCAGAATGTTTATTGGAAGGAGTGCCTCCTCCTGAGTCCACGACCCCTGAGCCTTCAGAGAGTTCCAGACTGCACCCCAGCCCAGAAGGCTGGCATCTGTTGTTACTATTGTCCAATCTGGCCTGCAGAAAGGTCATATCTTTGGACAGATGGACCCGAGATAACCACCAGAGTAGAGAATCCCTGGTCTCTTGATCCAGATTTAGTAGAGGGGACAAATCTGTGTAATCCCCATTCCACTGACTGAGCATGCAGAGTTGCAGCGGTCTGAGATGTAGGCGGGCAAACGGAACTATGTCCATTGCCGCTACTATTAAGCCAATTACTTCCATACACTGAGCCACCGAAGGGCGAGAAGTAGAATAAAGAACACAGCAGGAATGTAGAAGTTTTGACAACCTGTCCTCTGTCAGGTAAATCCTCATTTCTACAGAATCTATCAGAGTTCCCAGGAAGGAAACTCTTGTGAGAGGGGATAGAGAACTCTTCTTTTCGTTCACTTTCCACCCATGAGACCTCAGGAATGCCAGAACAATGTCCGTATGGGACTTGGCAATTTGGAAATTCAACGCCTGTATCAGAATGTCGTCTAAGTAAGGGGCTACTGCTATGCCCCGCGGCCTTAGGACCGCCAGAAGTGACCCCAGAACCTTCGTAAAGATTCTTGGTGCCGTAGCTAACCCAAAGGGAAGAGCCACAAACTGGTAATGCCTGTTTAGGAAGGCGAACCTGAGAAACAGATGATGATCTTTGTGTATCGGAATGTGAAGATAAGCATCCTTTAAGTCCACGGTAGTCATGTATTGACCTTCCTGGCTCATAGGTAGGATGGTTCGAATAGTCTCCATCTTGAAAGATGGGACCCTGAGAAATTTGTTTAGGATCTTGAGATCTAAGATTGGTCTGAAGGTTCCCTCTTTCTTGGAAACCACAAAGAGATTTGAATAGAAGCCTTGCCCCTGTTCCTCCTTTGGAACTGGGTGGATCACTCCCATAACTAGGTCTTGAACACAATGTAAGAATGCCTCTCTCTTTATCTGGTCTGCAGATAATTGTGAGAGGTGAAATCTTCCTTTTGGGGAAGAAGCTTTGAAGTCCAGAAGATATCCCTGGGACACAATTTCCAACGCCCAGGGATCCTGGACATCTCTTGCCCAAGCCTGGGCGAAGAGAGAAAGTCTGCCCCCTACTAGATCCGTTACCGGATCGGGGGCTGATCTTTCATGCTGTCTTAGAGGCAGCAGCAGGCTTCTTGGCCTGCTTACCTTTGTTCCAGGCCTGGTTAGGTCTCCAGACCGGCTTGGACTGGGCAAAATTTCCCTCTTGTTTTGCATTAGAGGGAGTTGATGCCGTGCTCGTCTTAAAGTTTCGAAAGGCACGAATATTAGTTTGTTTGGTCCTTAATTTCTATCCTGTGGAAGGGCATGACCTTTTCCTCCAGTAATATCAGAAATGATCTCCTTCAGTCCAGGCCCGAATAGGGTCTGCCCCTTGAAGGGAATGTTTAGAAGCTTAGACTTTGAAGTAACGTCAGCTGACCAGGATTTAAGTCATAGCGCCCTACGCGCCTGTATAGCAAAACCAGAGTTCTTAGCCGTTAGTTTGGTTAAATGAACAACGGCGTCAGAAACAAATGAATTGGCTAGCTTAAGCGCTTTAAGCTTGTCAAGTATATCATCCAATGGAGTTTCTACCTGTAAGGCCTCTTCCAGAGACTCAAACCAGAAGGCCTCAACAGCAGTGACCGGGGCAATGCATGCAAGAGGGTGGAGAATAAAACCTTGTTGAATAAACATTTTCTTAAGGTAACCCTCTAACTTTTATCCATTGGATCTAGGTAAGCACAACTGTCCTCGACGGGAATAGTTGCACGCTTAACTAGGGTAGAAACTGTTCCCTCCACCTTAGGGACCGTTTGCCATAAGTCCCGTGTAGCGGCATCTATTGGAAACATTTTCTTAAAAATAGGAGTGGGAGAGAACGGTACACCTGGTCTATCCCATTCCTTAGTAATAATTTCTGAAAACCTTTTAGGTATTGGAAAAACATCAGTGTAAACAGGCACTGCATAGTATTTATCCAATCTACACAATTTCTCTGGCACTATAATGGTGTCACAGTCATCCAGAGTAGCTAAAACCTCCCTGAGCAACACGCGGAGGTGTTCAAGCTTAAAGGGACACTGTACCCAAAAATGTTATTTCGTGATTCAGATTGAGCATGAAATTTTAAGCAAATTTCGAATTTACACCTATTATCAAATTTTCTTCATTCTCTTGGTATCTTTATTTGAAATGCAAGAATGTAAGTTTAGATGCCGGCCCATTTTTGGTGAACAACCTGGGTTGTCCTTGCTGATTGGTGGATAAATTAATCCACCAATAAAAAAGTGCTGTCCAGAGTACTGAAACCAAAAAAAAGCTTAGATGCCTTCTTTTTCAAATAATGATAGCAAGAGAACGAAGAAAAATTGATAATAGGAGTAAATTATAAAGTTGCTTAAAATTGCATGCTCTATCTGAATTACAAAAGAAAAAAATTTGGGTTCAGTGTCCCTTTAAATTTAAATGTTGACATATCAGAATCAGGTTGAAGCATCTTCCCCGAGTCAGAAAAATCACCCACAGAAAGAAGCTCTCCAGCCTCAGCTTCTGCATATTGTGAGGGGATATCAGACATAGCTACTAAAGCTTCAGAGAGCTCTGTATTTTTTCTAGTCCCAGAGCTGTCTCGCTTTCCTTGTAACCCTGGTAGTTTGGACAATACCGCTGTAAGGGTATGATCCATAACTGCCGCCATGTCTTGTAAAGTAAACGCCATGGGCGCGCTAGATGTACTTGGCGCCACTTGAGCGGGAGTCCCTTGAGCGGGAGTCAAAGGTTCTGACACGTGGGGCGAGTTAGTCGGCATAACTTCCCCCTTGTCAATTACCTCTCGTGATAAATCTTTTAAAGACAGAATATGATCTTTATAACTTAAAGTAAAATCAGTACATTTGGTACACATTCTAAGAGGGGGTTCCACAATGGCTTCTAAACATAATGAACAAGGAGTTTCCTCTATGTCAGACATGTTTAAACTGACTAGCAATGAGACCAGCAAGCTTGGAAAACACTTTGATAAATGTAAACAAGCAAAAAATAAAAACGGAACTGTGCCTTTAAGAGAAACAAATTTTGTCAGAAATTGAAAAGCAGTAAATTTTACGAAATTTTTACAGTGTGTATAATAGACTAACAGAGTATTGCACCCACTTGCAAATGGATGATTAACCCCTTAGTTTCAAAACCGGATAAAAAAAAACGATAAACGTTTTTTTAACAGTCACAACAAACTGCCACAGCTCTGTTGTGGCCCTACCTGCCCATACAACGACTTTTGAAGGCACAAAAACCCTTTGTAGAGGTCCTAAGTGTTCAGGGGACTCCTTCAGGGAAGCTGGAAGTCTCAAGCTGCAAAAACTACTGCACGATTTAGACCTGAAATTAGGCCCCTCCCAACCTGTACTCACAGTGAGAGGGCCATAAAAAACTATCCCTAGGCAAAATCTAGCTAGCCATGTGGAAAAAAAACTGGGCCCCAATAAAGTTTTATCACCAATATGTAGAAAAAAACATTTAAACACTTCCAGCAAACCTTATCTTATTTTCAGTAATGTGAGAAAGTAATAAGAATATTACCTTTTACAGCAAGCATAATACTAGTCGTTATTAAATCACTGTAATCAGGCTTACCTTAAATAAATCCGGTATTAACAGCATTTTCTTTCATGTAATTAGCAAGAGTCCATGAGCTAGTGACGTATGGGATATACATTCCTACCAGGAGGGGCAAAGTTTCCCAAACCTCAAAATGCCTACAAATACACCCCTCACCACACCCACAAATCAGTTTTACAAACTTTGCCTCCTATGGAGGTGGTGAAGTAAGTTTGTGCTAGATTCTACGTTGATATGCGCTCCGCAGCAGGTTGGAGCCCGGTTTTCCTCTCAGCGTGCAGTGAATGTCAGAGGGATGTGAGGAGAGTATTGCCTATTTGAATTCAATGATCTCCTTCTACGGGGTCTATTTCATAGGTTCTCTGTTATGGGTCGTAGAGATTCATCTCTTACCTCCCTTTCCACAGGGAAAAAGTCAAATTTTAAGGTAAGAAAAAAATGATCGATTCAATTGCATTATCCCAAATATGAAACTGACTGTCTGAAATAAGGAATGTTGAACTTCCTGAGTCAAGGCAAATAAATGTTTGAATACATATATTTAGAACTTTATAAAAAAGTGCCCAACCATAGCTTAGAGTGTCACAGAAAATAAGACTTACTTACCCCAGGACACTCATCTACATGTTTGTAGAAAGCCAAACCAGTACTGAAACGAAAATCAGCAAAGGTAATGGTATATATATATATATATATATATATATATATATATATATATATATATATATATATATATATATATATATATATATATATATATATATATATATATATATATATATATATATATATATATATATATATATACACACCATTACCTCTGCTGATTTTCGTTTCAGTACTGGTTTGGCTTTCTACAACATGTAGATGAGTGTCCTGGGGTAAGTAAGTCTTATTTTCTGTGACACTAAGCTATGGTTGGGCACTTTTTTATAAAGTTCTAAATATATGTATTCAAACATTTATTTGCCTTGACTCAGGAAGTTCAACATTCCTTATTTCAGACAGTCAGTTTCATATTTGGGATAATGCAATTGAATCGATCATTTTTTTCTTACCTTAAAATTTGACTTTTTCCCTGTGGGCTGTTAAGCTCGCGGGGGCTGAAAATGCTTAATTTTATTGCGTCATTCTTGGCGCAAATTTTTTTTTGCCGTTTCCGGCGTCATACGTGTCGCCGGAAGTTGCGTCATTTTTTTACGTTCTTTGGCGTTCCGGATGTGGCGTCATTTTTGGCGCCAAAAGCATTTAGGCGCCAAATAATGTGGGCGTCTTATTTGGCGCTAAAAAAATATGGGCGTCACCTTTGTCTCCACATTATTTAAGTCTCATTTTTTATTGCTTCTGGTTGCTAGAAGCTTGTTCACTGGCATTTTTTCCCATTCCTGAAACTGTCTTTTAAGGAATTTGATCAATTTTGCTTTATATGTTGTTTTTTCTATTACATATTGCAAGATGTCCCACGTTGCAACTGAGTCAGAAGATACTTCTGGAAAATCGCTGCCTGGTGCTGGAGCTACCAAAGCTAAGTGTATCTGCTGTAAACTTTTGGTAGCTGTTCCTCCAGCTGTTGTTTGTATTGAATGTCATGACAAACTTGTTAATGCAGATAATATTTCCTTTAGTAAAGTTCCATTACCTGTTGCTGTTCCGTCAACATCTAATACTCAGTGTTCCTGATAACATAAGAGATTTTGTTTCTAAATCCATTAAGAAGGCTATGTCTGTTATTCCTCCTTCTAGTAAACATAAAAAGTCTTTTAAAACTTCTCATTGTTCAGATGAATTTTTAAATGAACATCATTCCGATTCTGATAATAGTTCTTCTGGTTCAGAGGATTCTGTCTCAGAGGTTGATGCTGATAAATCTTCATATTTATTTAAAATGGAATTTATTCGTTCTTTACTTAAAGAAGTCCTAATTGCATTAGAAATTGAGGATTCTGGTCCTCTTGATACTAAATCTAAACGTTTAGATAAGGTTTTTAAATCTCCTGTAGTTATTCCAGATGTTTTTCCTGTTCCTGGTGCTATTTCTGAAGTAATTTCCAGGGAATGGAATAATTTGGGTAATTCATTTACTCCTTCTAAACGTTTTAAGCAATTATATCCTGTGCCATCTGACAGATTAGAGTTTTGGGACAAAATCCCTAAGGTTGATGGGGCTGTCTCTACTCTTGCTAAGCGTACTACTATTCCTACGGCAGATGGTACTTCCTTTAAGGATCCTTTAGATAGGAAAATTGAATCCTTTCTAAGAAAAGCTTATTTGTGTTCAGGTAATCTTCTTAGACCTGCTATATCGTTGGCTGATTTTGCTGCAGCTTCAACTTTTTGGTTGGAAGCTTTAGCGCAACAAGTAACAGATCATAATTCTCATAGCATTATTATTCTTCTTCAACATGCTAATAATTTTATTTGTGATGCCATCTTTGATATCATTAGAGTTGATGTCAGGTATATGTCTCTAGCTATTTTAGCTAGAAGAGCTTTATGGCTTAAAACTTGGAATGCTGATATGTCTTCTAAGTCTACTCTGCTTTACCTTTCTTTCCAGGGTAATACATTATTTGGTTCTCAGTTGGATTCTATTATCTCAACTGTTACTGGAGGGAAAGGAACTTTTTTACCACAGGATAAAAAATCTAAAGGTAAATTCAGGTCTAATAATCGTTTTCGTTCCTTTCGTCACAACAAGGAACAAAAGCCTGATCCTTCGTCCTCAGGAGCGGTATCAGTTTGGAAACCATCTCCAGTCTGGAATAAATCCAAGCCTTTTAGAAAATCAAAGCCAGCTCCTAAGTCCACATGAAGGTGCGGCCCTCATTCCAGCTCAGCTGGTAGGGGGCAGATTACGTTTTTTCAAAGAAATTTGGATCAATTCCGTTCACAATCTTTCGATTCAGAACATTGTTTCAGAAGGGTACAGAATTGGTTTCAAGATAAGACCTCCTGCAAAGAGATTTTTTCTTTCCTGTGTCCAAGTAAATCCAGCGAAGGCTCAAGCATTTCTGAAATGTGTTTCAGATCTAGAGTTAGCTGGAGTAATTATGCCAGTTCCAGTTCTGGAACAGGGGCTGGGGTTTTTTTCAAATCTCTTCATTGTACCAAAGAAGGAGAATTCCTTCAGACCAGTTCTGGATCTAAAAATATTGAATCGTTATGTAAGGATACCAACATTCAAAATGGTAACTGTAAGGACTATCCTGCCTTTTGTTCAGCAAGGGCATTATATGTCTACAATAGATTTACAGGATGCATATCTGCATATTCCGATTCATCCAGATCACTATCAGTTTCTGAGATTCTCTTTCCTAGACAAGCATTACCAGTTTGTGGCTCTGCCGTTTGGCCTAGCAACAGCTCCAAGAATTTTTACAAAGGTTCTAGGTGCCCTTCTGTCTGTAATCAGAGAACAGGGTATTGTGGTATTTCCTTATTTGGACGATATCTTGGTACTTGCTCAGTCTTCACATTTAGCAGAATCTCATACAAATCGACTTGTGTTGTTTCTTCAAGATCATGGTTGGAGGATCAATTTACTAAAAAGTTCATTGATTCCTCAGACAAGGGTAACCTTTTTGGGTTTCCAGATAGATTCAGTGTCCATGACTCTATCTTTGACAGACAAGAGACGTCTAAAATTGATATCAGCTTGTCGAAACCTTCAGTCACAATCATTCCCTTCGGTAGCCTTATGCATGGAAATTCTAGGTCTTATGACTGCTGCATCGGACGCGATCCCCTTTGCTCGTTTTCACATGCGACCTCTTCAGCTCTGTATGCTGAACCAATGGTGCAGGGATTACACAAAGATATCTCAATTAATATCTTTAAAACCGATTGTACGACACTCTCTGACGTGGTGGACAGATCACCATCGTTTAGTTCAGGGGGCTTCTTTTGTTCTTCCGACCTGGACTGTAATTTCAACAGATGCAAGTCTGACAGGTTGGGGAGCTGTGTGGGGGTCTCTGACGGCACAAGGGGTTTGGGAATCTCAGGAGGTGAGATTACAGATCAATATTTTGGAACGTGCAATTTTCAGAGCTCTTCAGTCTTGGCCTCTTCTAAAGAGAGAATCGTTCATTTGTTTTCAGACAGACAATGTCACAACTGTGGCATACATCAATCATCAAGGAGGGACTCACAGTCCTCTAGCTATGAAAGAAGTATCTCGAATTCTGGTTTGGGCGGAATCCAGCTCCTGTCTAGTTTCTGCGGTTCATATCCCAGGTATAGACAATTGGGAAGCGGATTATCTCAGTCGCCAAACGTTGCATCCGGGCCAATGGTCTCTTCACCCAGAGGTATTTCTTCAGATTGTTCAAATGTGGGGACTTCCAGAAATAGATCTGATGGCCTCTCATCTAAACAAGAAACTTCCCAGGTATCTGTCCAGATCCAGGGATCCTCAAGCGGAAGCAGTGGATGCATTGTCACTTCCTTGGAAGTATCATCCTGCCTATATCTTTCCGCCTCTAGTTCTTCTTCCAAGAGTGATCTCCAAGATTCTGAAGGAATGCTCGTTTGTTCTGCTGGTAGCTCCAGCATGGCCTCACAGGTTTTGGTATGCGGATCTTGTCCAGATGGCTTCTTGCCAACCGTGGACTCTTCCGTTAAGACCAGACCTTCTGTCGCAAGGTCCTTTTTTCCATCAGGATCTCAAATCCTTAAATTTAAAAGGTATGGAGATTGAACGCTTGATTCTTAGTCAAAGAGGTTTCTCTGACTCAGTGATTAATACTATGTTACAGGCTCGTAAATCTGTATCTAGGGAGATATTATAGAGTCTGGAAGACTTACATTTCTTGGTGTCTTTCTCGTCATTTTTCCTGGCATTCTTTTAGAATTCCGAGAATTTTACAGTTTCTTCAGGATGGTTTGGATAAAGGTTTGTCTGCAAGTTCCTTGAAAGGACAAATCTCTGCTCTTTCTGTTCTTTTTTACAGAAAGATTGCTAATCTTCCTGATATTCATTGTTTTGTACAAGCTTTGGTTCGTATAAAACCTGTCATTAAGTCAATTTCTCCTCCTTGGAGTTTGAATTTGGTTCTGGGGGCTCTTCAAGCTCCACCGTTTGAACCTATGCATTCATTGGACATTAAATTACTTTCTTGGAAAGTTTTGTTCCTTCTGGATATCTCTTCTGCCAGAAGAGTTTCTGAATTATCTGCTCTTTCTTGTGAGTCTCCTTTTCTGATTTTTCACCAGGATAAGGCGGTGTTGCGAACTTCTTTTGAATTTTTACCTAAGGTTGTGAATTCCAACAACATTAGTAGAGAAATTGTGGTTCCTTCATTATGTCCTAATCCTAAGAATTCTAAGGAGAAATCATTGCATTCTTTGGATGTAGTTAGAGCTTTGAAATATTATGTTGAAGCTACTAAGACTTTCCGAAAGACTTCTAGTCAATTTGTTATCTTTTCCGGTTCTAGGAAAGGTCAGAAGGCCTCTGCCATTTCTTTGGCATCTTGGTTGAAATCTTTAATTCATCATGCTTATGTCGAGTCGGGTAAAACTCCGCCTCAAAGGATTACAGCTCATTCTACTAGGTCAGTTTCTACTTCCTGGGCGTTTAGGAATGAAGCTTCGGTTGATCAGATTTGCAAAGCAGCAACTTGGTCTTTGCATACTTTTACAAAATTCTACCATTTTGATGTGTTTTCTTCTTCTGAAGCGGTTTTTGGTAGAAAAGTACTTCAGGCAGCTGTTTCAGTTTGAATCTTCTGCTTATATTTTCAGTTTTTTTCATTATAAAATGTAATCTTTATTTTTGGGTGTGGATTATTTTCAGCGGAATTGGCTGTCTTTATTTTATCCCTCCCTCTCTAGTGACTCTTGCGTGGAAAGATCCACATCTTGGGTAGTCATTATCCCATACGTCACTAGCTCATGGACTCTTGCTAATTACATGAAAGAAAACATAATTTATGTAAGAACTTACCTGATAAATTCATTTCTTTCATATTAGCAAGAGTCCATGAGGCCCACCCTTTTTTGTGGTGGTTATGATTTTTTTGTATAAAGCACAATTATTCCAAATTCCTTATTTTTTATGCTTTCGCACTTTTTTCTTATAACCCCACTTCTTGGCTATTCGTTAAACTGATTTGTGGGTGTGGTGAGGGGTGTATTTGTAGGCATTTTGAGGTTTGGGAAACTTTGCCCCTCCTGGTAGGAATGTATATCCCATACGTCACTAGCTCATGGACTCTTGCAAATATGAAAGAAATGAATTTATCAGGTAAGTTCTTACATAAATTATGTTTTCTAGCATATTCATTTCTCTAGAAAAATTTAAACTGCACATACCTCATAGCAGGAGACCCTGCACGCCATTCCCCCAGCTGAAGTTACCTCATCTCTTCAGTTATATGTGAGAACAGCAATGGATCTTAGTTACAACCTGCTAAGATCATCAAAAACCACAGGCAAACTCTTCAACTTTCTGTCTGAGGCTAAAACAGTACAACTCCGGTACCATTTGAAAATAATAAACTTTTGATTGAAGATAAACTACATAAATTCACCACATCTCTCTAGCTACTTCCTATGTTGTCGAGAGCTGCAAGAGAATGACTGGTAGTGGCAGTTAGGGGAGGAGCTATATAGACAGCTCTGCTGTGGGTGATCCTCTTGAAGCTTCCTGTTGGGAAGGAGAATATCCCACAAGTAATGGATGATCCGTGGACTGGATACACCTTATAAGAGAAATACTTTTTACCACTGTAATTACCTTGTATCTAAGCTTCTGCTGACTGCCTCCTTATCTCAGATCTTTTGACAGACTTGCATTTCAGGTAATTAGTAAATAGTTAGTGTTTCAAATAGATAACATTGTGCTCATTCACGTACAGTTAATGCCCTCTAGCGGTTAAAAACGTTCAAATGCATTCAGATAAGAGGCGGCCTTCAATGGCTTAGAAATTAGCAGATCAGCCTACCTAGTTTTAGCTTTTAACTAAGAATACCAAGAGAACAAAGCAATTTTGATAACAGTAAATTATAAAGTTGTTTAAAATTACATGCCCTATCTGAATCATGGAAGTTTAATTTGAACTTTACTATCCCAATAAGTACCCTTATTAAAAAAAAAGCAACACTTTCTGGAAAGTCTAGACCTATTAAAAGACAAAAAAAAATAGCAAAAATATAATAAATTAAAATTTCCTGAACTGAAAAAAGGGTCACAATGACAAGATATTTCAAAAGCATTCTTTAATAGCTTCAAATCAATAAACAACATTTACAAATTGTACTAAAATACTAAAATAGTGCCAAGTAAATTTAATGTTTCATTTTTAATGCTTGTAAAAACAGAATTTATGTTTACCTGATAAATTTCTTTCTCCAACGGTGTGTCCGGTCCACGGCGTCATCCTTACTTGTGGGATATTCTCTTCCCCAACAGGAAATGGCAAAGAGCCCAGCAAAGCTGGTCACATGATCCCTCCTAGGCTCCGCCTACCCCAGTCATTCGACCGACGTTAAGGAGGAATAATAGCATAGGAGAAACCATATGGTACCGTGGTGACTGTAGTTAAAGAAAATAAATTATCAGACCTGATTAAAAAACCAGGGCGGGCCGTGGACCGGACACACCGTTGGAGAAAGAAATTTATCAGGTAAACATAAATTCTGTTTTCTCCAACATAGGTGTGTCCGGTCCACGGCGTCATCCTTACTTGTGGGAACCAATACCAAAGCTTTAGGACACGGATGAAGGGAGGGAGCAAATCAGGTCACCTAAATGGAAGGCACCACGGCTTGCAAAACCTCTCTCCCAAAAATAGCCTCAGAAGAAGCAAAAGTATCAAACTTGTAAAATTTGGTAAAAGTGTGCAGTGAAGACCAAGTCGCTGCCCTACATATCTGATCAACAGAAGCCTCGTTCTTGAAGGCCCATGTGGAAGCCACAGCCCTAGTGGAATGAGCTGTGATTCTTTCGGGAGGCTGCCGTCCGGCAGTCTCGTAAGCCAATCTGATGATGCTTTTAATCCAAAAAGAGAGAGAGGTAGAAGTTGCTTTTTGACCTCTCCTTTTACCTGAATAAACAACAAACAAGGAAGATGTTTGTCTAAAATCCTTTGTAGCATCTAAATAGAATTTTAGAGCGCGAACAACATCCAAATTGTGCAACAAGCGTTCCTTCTTTGAAACTGGTTTCGGACACAGAGAAGGTACGATAATCTCCTGGTTAATGTTTTTGTTAGAAACAACTTTTGGAAGAAAACCAGGTTTAGTACGTAAAACCACCTTATCTGCATGGAACACCAGATAAGGAGGAGAACACTGCAGAGCAGATAATTCTGAAACTCTTCTAGCAGAAGAAATTGCAACTAAAAACAAAACTTTCCAAGATAATAACTTAATATCAACGGAATGTAAGGGTTCAAACGGAACCCCCTGAAGAACTGAAAGAACTAAATTGAGACTCCAAGGAGGAGTCAAAGGTTTGTAAACAGGCTTGATTCTAACCAGAGCCTGAACAAAGGCTTGAACATCTGGCACAGCTGCCAGTTTTTTGTGAAGTAACACCGACAAGGCAGAAATCTGTCCCTTCAGGGAACTTGCCGATAATCCTTTTTCCAATCCTTCTTGAAGGAAGGATAGAATCCTAGGAATCTTAACCTTGTCCCAAGGGAATCCTTTAGATTCACACCAACAGATATATTTTTTCCAAATTTTGTGGTAAATCTTTCTAGTTACAGGCTTTCTGGCCTGAACAAGAGTATCGATAACAGAATCTGAGAAACCTCGCTTCGATAAAATCAAGCGTTCAATCTCCAAGCAGTCAGCTGGAGTGAAACCAGATTCGGATGTTCGAACGGACCCTGAACAAGAAGGTCTCGTCTCAAAGGTAGCTTCCAAGGTGGAGCCGATGACATATTCACCAGATCTGCATACCAAGTCCTGCGTGGCCACGCAGGAGCTATCAAGATCACCGACGCCCTCTCCTGATTGATCCTGGCTACCAGCCTGGGGATGAGAGGAAACGGCGGGAACACATAAGCTAGTTTGAAGGTCCAAGGTGCTACTAGTGCATCCACTAGAGCCGCCTTGGGATCCCTGGATCTGGACCCGTAGCAAGGAACTTTGAAGTTCTGACGAGAAGCCATCAGATCCATGTCTGGAATGCCCCATAGTTGAGTGACTTGGGCAAAGATTTCCGGATGGAGTTCCCACTCCCCCGGATGCAATGTCTGACGACTCAGAAAATCCGCTTCCCAATTTTCCACTCCCGGGATGTGGATAGCAGACAGGTGGCAGGAGTGAGACTCCGCCCATAGAATGATCTTGGTCACTTCTTCTATCGCTAGGGAACTCCTTGTTCCCCCCTGATGGTTGATGTACGCAACAGTCGTCATGTTGTCTGATTGAAACCGTATGAACTTGGACCTCGCTAGCTGAGGCCAAGCCTTGAGAGCATTGAATATCGCTCTCAGTTCCAGAATATTTATCGGTAGAAGAGATTCTTCCCGAGACCAAAGACCCTGAGCTTTCAGGGATCCCCAGACCGCGCCCCAGCCCATCAGACTGGCGTCGGTCGTGACAATGACCCACTCTGGTCTGCGGAATGTCATCCCTCGTGACAGGTTGTCCAGGGACAGCCACCAACGGAGTGAGTCTCTGGTCCTCTGATTTACTTGTATCTTTGGAGACAAGTCTGTATAGTCCCCATTCCACTGACTGAGCATGCACAGTTGTAATGGTCTTAGATGAATGCGCGCAAAAGGAACTATGTCCATTGCCGCTACCATCAACCCGATCACTTCCATGCACTGAGCTACGGAAGGAAGAGGAACGGAATGAAGAATTCGACAAGAGTCCAGAAGTTTTGTCTTTCTGGCCTCTGTTAGAAAAATCCTCATTTCTGAGGAGTCTATAATTGTTCCCAAGAAGGGAACCCTTGTTGACGGGGATAGAGAACTCTTTTCCACGTTCACTTTCCAGCCGTGAGATCTGAGAAAGGCCAGGACGATGTCCGTGTGAGCCTTTGCTCGAGGGAGGGACGACGCTTGAATCAGAATGTCGTCCAGGTAAGGTACTACTGCAATGCCCCTTGGTCTTAGCACCGCTAGAAGGGACCCTAGTACCTTTGTGAAAATCCTTGGAGCAGTGGCTAATCCGAAAGGAAGCGCCACGAACTGGTAATGTTTGTCTAGGAATGCAAACCTTAGGAACCGATGATGTTCCTTGTGGATAGGAATATGTAGATACGCATCCTTTAAATCCACCGTGGACATGAATTGACCTTCCTGGATGGAAGGAAGGATAGTTCGAATGGTTTCCATCTTGAACGATGGGACCTTGAGAAATTTGTTTAAGATCTTGAGATCTAGGATTGGTCTGAACGTTCCCTCTTTTTTGGGAACTATGAACAGATTGGAGTAGAACCCCATCCCTTGTTCTCTCAATGGAACAGGATGAATCACTCCCATTTTTAACAGGTCTTCTACACAATGTAAGAACGCCTGTCTTTTTATGTGGTCTGAAGACAACTGAGACCTGTGGAACCTCCCCCTTGGGGGAAGTCCCTTGAATTCCAGAAGATAACCCTGGGAGACTATTTCTAGCGCCCAAGGATCCAGAACATCTCTTGCCCAAGCCTGAGCGAAGAGAGAGAGTCTGCCCCCCACCAGATCCGGTCCCGGATCGGGGGCCGATATTTCATGCTGTCTTGGTAGCAGTGGCAGGTTTCTTGGCCTGCTTTCCCTTGTTCCAGCCTTGCATTGGTCTCCAAGCTGGCTTGGCCTGAGAAGTATTACCCTCTTGCTTAGAGGACGTAGCACCTTGGGCTGGTCCGTTTTTACGAAAGGGACGAAAATTAGGTCTATTTTTTGCCTTGAAAGGCCGATCCTGAGGAAGGGCATGGCCCTTACCCCCAGTGATATCAGAGATAATCTCTTTCAAGTCAGGACCAAACAGCGTTTTCCCCTTGAAAGGAATGTTTAGTAGCTTGTTCTTGGAAGACGCATCAGCCGACCAAGATTTCAACCAAAGCGCTCTGCGCGCCACAATAGCAAACCCAGAATTCTTAGCCGCTAACTTAGCCAATTGCAAAGAGGCGTCTAGAGTGAAAGAATTAGCCAATTTGAGAGCATTGACTCTGTCCATAATCTCCTCATAAGGAGGAGAGTCACTATCGAGCACCTTAATCAGTTCATCAAACCAGAAATATGCGGCTGTAGTGACAGGGACAATGCATGAAATGGGTTGTAGAAGGTAACCCTGCTGAACAAACATCTTTTTAAGCAAACCTTCTAATTTTTTATCCATAGGATCTTTGAAAGCACAACTATCCTCTATGGGAATAGTGGTGCGTTTGTTTAAAGTAGAAACCGCTCCCTCGACCTTGGGGACTGACTGCCATAAGTCCTTTCTGGGGTCGACCATAGGAAACAATCTTTTAAATATGGGGGGAGGGACGAAAGGAATACCGGGCCTTTCCCATTCTTTATTAACAATGTCCGCCACCCGCTTGGGTATAGGAAAAGCTTCTGGGAGCCCCGGCACCTCTAGGAACTTGTCCATTTTACATAGTTTCTCTGGGATGACCAAATTTTCACAATCATCCAGAGTGGATAATACCTCCTTAAGCAAAATGCGGAGATGTTCCAATTTAAATTTAAAAGTAATCACATCAGATTCAGCCTGCTGAGAAATGTTCCCTAAATCAGTAATTTCTCCCTCAGACAAAACCTCCCTGGCCCCCTCAGATTGGGTTAGGGGCCCTTCAGAGATATTAATATCAGCGTCGTCATGCTCTTCAGTAACTAAAACAGAGCATCCACGCTTACGCTGACAAGGGTTCATTTTGGCTAAAATGTTTTTGACAGAATTATCCATTACAGCCGTTAATTGTTGCATAGTAAGGAGTATTGGCGCGCTAGATGTACTAGGGGCCTCCTGAGTGGGCAAGACTCGTGTAGACGAAGGAGGGAATGATGCAGTACCATGCTTACTCCCCTCACTTGAGGAATCATCTTGGGCATCATTGTCATTATCACATAAATCACATTTATTTAAATGAATAGGAATTCTGGCTTCCCCACATTCAGAACACAGTCTATCTGGTAGTTCAGACATGTTAAACAGGCATAAACTTGATAAGAAAGTACAAAAAACGTTTTGAAATAAAACCGTTACTGTCACTTTAAATTTTAAACTGAACACACTTTATTACTGCAATTGCGAAAAAACATGAAGGAATTGTTCAAAATTCACCAAACTTTCACCACAGTGTCTTAAAGCCTTGAAAATATTGCACACCAATTTTGGAAGCTTTAACCCTTAAAATAACGGAACCGGAGCCGTTTTAAGCTTTAACCCCTTTACAGTCCCTGGTATCTGCTTTGCTGAGACCCAACCAAACCCAAAGGGGAATACGATACCAAATGACGCCTTCAGAAGTCTTTTATAAGTATCAGAGCTCCTCTCACATGCGACTGCATGCCATGCCTCTCAAAAACAAGTGCGCAACACCGGCGCGAAAATGAGACTCTGCCTATGCTTTGGGAAAGCCCCTAAAGAATAAGGTGTCTAAAACAGTGCCTGCCGATATTATTATATCAAAATACCCAGAATAAATGATTCCTCAAGGCTAAATAAGTGTTAATATCAATCGATTTAGCCCAAAAAAGGTCTACAGTCTAAATAAGCCCTTGTGAAGCCCTTATTTACAATCGTAATAAACATGGCTTACCGGATCCCATAGGGAAAATGACAGCTTCCAGCATTACATCGTCTTGTTAGAATGTGTCATACCTCAAGCAGCAAAGGACTGCAAACTGTTCCCCCAACTGAAGTTAATTGCTCTCAACAGTCCTGTGTGGAACAGCCATGGATTTTAGTTACGGTTGCTAAAATCATTTTCCTCATACAAACAGAATTCTTCATCTCTTTTCTGTTTCTGAGTAAATAGTACGTACCAGCACTATTTGAAAATAACAAACTCTTGATTGAATAATGAAAAACTACAGTTAAACACTAAAAAACTCTAAGCCATCTCCGTGGAGATGTTGCCTGTACAACGGCAAAGAGAATGACTGGGGTAGGCGGAGCCTAGGAGGGATCATGTGACCAGCTTTGCTGGGCTCTTTGCCATTTCCTGTTGGGGAAGAGAATATCCCACAAGTAAGGATGACGCCGTGGACCGGACACACCTATGTTGGAGAAATTATACCAGGTAACCACCGAGAACTCTGTATTGTTTTAGCCTTAAAGGAACACTAAAACCAAAATTAAACTTTTATGATTTAGATACAGAAGGCAATTTTAAACAACTTTCCATTTCAATTCCATCATCAAAATATGTACAATCTTTTTATATTTAATATTTTTCTGAGGTATCAGCCCCCTACTGAGCATGTGCAAGAATTTACAGTATATATGTAAATGCATTTTGTGATTGGCAGAGGGCTGTCACATGATGCAGGGGTAAGGAAAATAAAATTAACTTTGAAATGTGTCTAAATATATTCAAGAGCTTTTGCATTGTGCTTTTATTTTTTGTTTTTTTTTTATACAATAAATACGGAAGTACAAATATATTGTACTGCATATAAAAAAGATGCAATAATAAACAGGTAACAGTCAACTCTATATTGTTTAAGGTAGATCCAATTTCAATCTGTTCAGATAAAGTTTCAAAGTCTAACGAAAGAATATGTCTGTTGATTTGTCAAGATGTTTAAAAAAAGTATATGAAACCCATTTTTTCTTTCATGATTCAAATTGAGCGTGTCATTTTAAAAATTCTTTTTCTTTGTAACTTTAGTTGAAAAGCAGGGACATAAGCTTAGGAGCCGGCTCATTTCTGGAGCACTATTATGGCAGCAGTTTTGCAAGAATGTTATACATTTGCAAGAGAACTATATGGCAGCACTATTTCCTACCATGTAGTGCCTCAGACATCTACCTAGATAGCTCAAACAAAGAATTTCTCTCTTCAACAAAGAATTTCATGAGACTGAAGCAAACATGAAGGAGCACTTCACTACAGAAAATTTAAAAATAAAAAACAAAAAATGGCATGAAAAAAAAAAGTACTGTACCCAAAACAGTCCACGTTGTCTCATTTTTGGACATAGACAAAAATAATGGGGCAACTCTGGACAACCCTCTTAATATTTAATGCATGATTTGATTGAACACAATTTATTCCATTTTGACATCATATTGGGGTAAAAACATAATTTATGTAAGAACTTACCTGATAAATTCATTTCTTTCATATTAATAAGAGTCCATGAGCTAGTGACGTATGGGATATACATTCCTACCAGGAGGGGCAAAGTTTCCCAAACCTCAAATTGCCTATAAATACACCCCTCACCACACCCACAAATCAGTTTAACGCATTGCCAAGAAGTGGGGTGATGAGAAAAAAGTGCGAAAGCATAAAAAATAAGGAATTGGAATAATTGTGCTTTATACAAAAAATCATAACCACCACAAAAAGGGTGGGCCTCATGGACTCTTGCTAATATGAAAGAAATGAATTTATCAGGTAAGTTCTTACATAAATTATGTTTTCTTTCATGTAATTAGCAAGAGTCCATGAGCTAGTGACGTATGGGATAATGACTACCCAAGATGTGGATCTTCCACGCAAGAGTCACTAGAGAGGGAGGGATAAAATAAAGACAGCCAATTCTGCTGAAAATAATCCACACCCAAAAATAAAGTTTAAATCTTATAATGAAAAAAACTGAAATTATAAGCAGAAGAATCAAACTGAAACAGCTGCCTGAAGTACTTTTCTACCAAAAACTACTTCAGAAGAAGAAAACACATCAAAATGGTAGAATTTAGTAAAAGTATGCAAAGAAGACCAAGTTGCTGCTTTGCAAATCTGATCAACCGAAGCTTCATTCCTAAACGCCCAGGAAGTAGAAACTGACCTAGTAGAATGAGCTGTAATCCTTTGAGGCGGAGTTTTACCCGACTCGACATAAGCATGATGAATTAAAGATTTCAACCAAGATGCCAAAGAAATGGCAGAGGCCTTCTGACCTTTCCTAGAACCGGAAAAGATAACAAATTGACTAGAAGTCTTTCGGAAATTCTTAGTAGCTTCAACATAATATTTCAAAGCTCTAACTACATCCAAAGAATGCAATGATTTCTCCTTAGAATTCTTAGGATTAGGACATAATGAAGGAACCACAATTTCTCTACTAATGTTGTTGGAATTCACAACCTTAGGTAAAAATTTAAAAGAAGTTCGCAACACCGCCTTATGCTGATGAAAAATCAGAAAAGGAGACTCACAAGAAAGAGCAGATAATTCATAAACTCTTCTAGCAGAAGAGATGGCCAAAAGAAACAAAACTTTCCAAGAAAGTAATTTAATGTCCAATGAATGCATAGGTTCAAACGGAGGAGCTTGAAGAGCCCCCAGAACCAAATTCAAACTCCAAGGAGGAGAAATTGACTTAGACAGGTTTTATACGAACCAAAGCTTGTACAAAACAATGAATATCAGGAAGATTAGCAATCTTTCTGTGAAAAAGAACAGAAAGAGCAGAGATTTGTCCTTTCAAGGAACTTGCAGACAAACCTTTATCCAAACCATCCTGAAGAAACTGTAAAATTCTCGGAATTCTAAAAGAATGCCAGGAAAAATGATGAGAACGACACCAAGAAATGTAAGTCTTCCAGACTCTATAATATATCTTCCTAGATACAGATTTACGAGCCTGTAACATAGTATTAATCACAGAGTCAGAGAAACCTCTTTGACTAAGAATCAAGCGTTCAATCTCCATACCTTTAAATTTAAGGATTTGAGATCCTGATGGAAAAAAAGGACCTTGCGATAGAAGGTCTGGTCTTAACGGAAGAGTCCACGGTTGGCAAGAGGCCATCCGGAGAAGATCCGCATACCAAAACCTGTGAGGCCATGCTGGAGCCACCAGCAGAACAAACTAGCATTCCTTCAGAATCTTGGAGATTACTTTTGGAAGAAGAACTAGAGGCGGAAAGATATAGGCAGGATGATACTTCCAAGGAAGTGACAATGCATCCACTGCTTCCGCTTGAGGATCCCTGGATCTGGACAGATACCTGGGAAGTTTCTTGTTTAGATGAGAAGCCATCAGATCTATTTCTGGAAGTCCCCACATTTGAACAATCTGAAGAAATACCTCTGGGTGAAGAGACCATTCGCCCGGATGTAACGTTTGGCGACTGAGATAATCCGCTTCCCAATTGTCTATACCTGGGATATGAACCGCAGAAACTAGACAGGAGCTGGATTCCGCCCATATCAGTATCCGAGATACTTCTTTCATAGCCAGAGGACTGTGAGTCCCTCCTTGATGATTGATGTATGCCACAGTTGTGACATTGTCTGTCTGAAAACAAATGAACAATTCTCTCTTTAGAAGAGGCCATGACTGAAGAGCTCTGAAAATTGCACGGAGTTCCAAAATATTGATTGGTAATCTCACCTCCTGAGATTCCCAAACCCCTTGTGCTGCCAGAGACCCCCAAACAGCTCCCCAACCTGTCAGACTTGCATCTGTTGAAATTACAGTCCAGGTCGGAAGAACAAAAGAAGCCCCCTGAACTAAACGATGGTTATCTGTCCACCACGTCAGAGAGTGTCGTACAATCGGTTTTAAAGATATTAATTGAGATATCTTTGTGTAATCCCTGCACCACTGGTTCAGCATACAGAACTGAAGAGGTCGCATGTGAAAACGAGCAAAGGGGATCGCGTCCGATGCAGCAGTCATAAGACCTAGAATTTCCATGCATAAGGCTACCGAAGGGAATGATTGTGATTAAAGGTTTCGACAAGCTGAGATCAATTTTAGACGTCTCTTGTCTGTCAGACAGAGTCATGGACGCTGAATCTATCTGGAAACCTAAAAAGGTTACCCTTGTCTGAGGAATCAATGAACTTTTCGGTAAATTGATCCTCCAACCATGATCTTGAAGAAACAACACAAGTCGATTCGTATGAGATTCTGCTAAATGTGAAGACTGAGCAAGTACCAAGATATCGTCCAAATAAGGAAATACCACAATACCCTGTTCTCTGATTAGAGACAGAAGGGCACCGAGAACCTTTGTAAAAATTCTTGGAGCTGTTGCTAGGCCAAACGGCAGAGCCACAAACTGGTAATGCTTGTCTAGGAAAGAGAATCTCAGAAACTGATAGTGATCTGGATGAATCGGAATATGCAGATATACATCCTGTAAATCTATTGTGGACATATAATGCCCTTGCTGAACAAAAAGGCAGGATAGTCCTTATAGTTACCATTTTGAATGTTGGTATCCTTACATAACGATTCAATATTTTTAGATCCAGAACTGGTCTGAAGGAATTCTCCTTCTTTGGTACAATGAAGAGATTTGAATAAAACCCCAGCCCCTGTTCCAGAACTGGAACTGGCATAATTACTCCAGCCAACTCTAGATCTGAAACACATTTCAGAAATGCTTGAGCCTTCGCTGGATTTACTGGGACACGGGAAAGAAAAAATCTCTTTGCAGGAGGCCTTATCTTGAAACCAATTCTGTACCCTTCTGAAACAATGTTCTGAATCGAAAGATTGTGAACGGAATTGATCCAAATTTCTTTGAAAAATCGTAATCTGCCCCCTACCAGCTGGGCTGGAATGAGGGCCGCACCTTCATGTGGACTTGGGAGCTGGCTTTGGTTTTCTAAAAGGCTTGGATTTATTCCAGACTGGAGATGGTTTCCAAACTGATACCGCTCCTGTGGGTGAAGGATCAGGCTTTTGTTCCTTATTGTGACGAAAGGAACGAAAACGATTATTAGACCTAAATTTACCTTTAGATTTTTTATCCTGCGGTAAAAAAGTTCCTTTCCCTCCAGTAACAGTTGAGATAATAGAATCCAACTGAGAACCAAATAATTCTGGAAAGAAAGGGAAAGCAAAGTTGACTTAGAAGACATATCAGCATTCCAAGTTTTAAGCCATAAAGCTCTTCTAGCTAAAATAGCTAGAGACATATACCTGACATCAACTCTAATGATATCAAAGATGGCATCACAAATAAAATTATTAGCATGTTGAAGAAGATTAACAATGCTATGAGAATTATGATCTGTTACTTGTTGCGCTAAAGCTTCTAACCAAAAAGTTGAAGCTGCAGCAACATCCGCTAAAGGTATAGCAGGTCTAAGAAGATTACCTGAACATAAGTAAGCTTTTCTTAGAAAGGATTCAATCTTCCTATCTAAAGGATCCTTAAAGGAAGTACCATCTGCTGTAGGAATAGTAGTACGTTTAGCAAGAGTAGAGACAGCCCTATCAACTTTAGGAATTTTGTCCCAAAATTCTAATCTGTCAGATGGCACAGGATATAATTGCTTAAAACGTTTAGAAGGAGTAAATGAATTACCCAAATTATTCCATTCCCTGGAGATTACTTCAGAAATAGCATCAGGGACAGGACAAACTTCTGGAATAACAACAGGAGATTTAAAAACCTTATTTAAACGTTTAGATTTAGTATCAAGAGGACCAGAATCCTCTATTTCTAATGCAATTAAGACTTCTTTAAGCAAAGAACGAATAAATTCCATCTTGAATAAATATGAAGATTTATCAGCATCAATCTCTGAGACAGAATCCTCTGAACCAGAGGAACCATTATCAGAATCAGAATGATGATGTTCATTTAAAAATTCATCTGAAAAATGAGAAGTTTTAAAAGACCTTTTACGTTTACTAGAAGTAGGAATAACAGACATAGCCTTCTTAATGGATTTAAAAACAAAATCTCTTATGTTAACAGGAACATTAGATGTTGACGGAACAGCAACAGGTAATGTAACATTACTAAAGGAAATATTATCTGCATTAACAAGTTTGTCATGACATTCATTACAAACAACAGCTGGAGGAACAGATACCATAAGTTTACAGCAGATACACTTAACTTTGGTAGATCCAGCACCAGGCAGCGTTTTTCCAGAAGTATCTTCTGACTCAGTGTCAATCTGGGACATCTTGCAATATGTAATAGAAAAAACAACATATAAAGCAAAATTGATCAAATTCCTTAAATGACAGTTTCAGGAATGGGAAAAAAATGCCAGAGAACAAGCTTCTAGCAACCAGAAGCAATAAATAATGAGACTTAAATAATGTGGAGACAATAGTGACGCCCATATTTTTTAGCGCCAAAAAAAAGACGCCCACATTATTTGGCGCCTAAATGCTTTTGGCGACAAAAATGACAACACATCCGGAACGCCGACACTTTTGGCGCAAAAAAACATCAAAAATGACGCAACTTCCGGCGACACGTATGATGCCGGAAACAGAAAAAAAAATGTGCGCCAAAAAAGTCTGCGCCAAGAATGACGCAATAAAATGAAGCATTTTCAGCCCCCGCGAGCCTAACAGCCCACAAGGAAAAAAGTCAAATTTTAAGGTAAGAAAAAAATTGATTTATTCATATGCATTATCCCAAATATGAAACTGACTGTCTGTAATAAGGAACGTTGAACATCCTGAGTCAAGGCAAATAAATGTTTGAATACATATATTTAGAACTTTATATAAAAGTGCCCAACCATAGCTTAGAGTGTCACAGAAAATAAGACTTACTTACCCCAGGACACTCATCTACATGTAGTAGAAAGCCAAACCAGTACTGAAACGAGAATCAGTAGAGGTAATGGTATATATAAGAGTATATCGTTGATCTGAAAAGGGAGGTAAGAGATGAATCTCTACGACCGATAACAGAGAACCTATGAAATAGACCCCGTAGAAGGAGATCATTGAATTCAAATAGGCAATACTCTCCTCACATCCCTCTGACATTCACTGCACGCTGAGAGGAAAACCGGGCTCCAACCTGCTGTGGAGCGCATATCAACGTAGAATCTAGCACAAACTTACTTCACCACCACTTATCTTCAAGTTGAGAAAAAGTATGAAAAAACAACATACAATAGGGTGTGCAAAACTGGTTGCACAAAAAAGATACTGCGGGTAACTCTTTGTATAGTGAATATAAGTGGTAAATTTGCTAATGTTCAGATGATGTTCATTGGATGGAATACTCGTGTTGTAAAGAAAAACAAATTGTGCTAGTGAAAACCAAGGACTTGGCTGAAAAATATTAAAAGATAAATATGTTGCTGGTATAAAAATGAAAAGATCTAATATCGAAAAGAACCTTGATTAGTGCATAAAAAGGGTAGTGTAACCAATACTAATTTTGGTCTTGTTCTAAGGACCGTGATACAATGTTACCTTGTAAAGTGATATTTTCATATACCACCTATAGTGTATAAATCCATATAAATATAAAATCACACAGTAATGTCCAGCAAAAATAAACCAACGATGGATAGAATCGCTGTCAATCAGCAAATATGTAAGGCAGCTTCGCTCCAAACCAGTGGTGAGTCGGATAATCTGTAAAGTTGAAAGTAAGAGAGAGAGCGCCTAATGGTGTGATATCGTCTGAAACCAGGTAGATGATATCATTAATATCATCCGCCAAATGGATACTCACAAAAGGGTTGGCACTCACAAGTAGTGCATACAGGCAGGCTGACCTTTGTACAGCAGTCAGTACGCTGAATATGTGAAATTCGTATTGTAGATAAAAGAGTTGGCACTCGCAAGTAGTGCATTCAGGCAGGCTGACCTTAATACAGCAGTCAGTACGCTGAGCTAATAGGATTCGTATCCCTCTGGCCGATGGTATGGTAGTTTGAAGACTTTGGCAGCTCTGGCTTGTCCTTAGCACCCAAAGGGTGTGCACGATCAGCGTCTGCAACTCAGCGGTTCTGTGTTAAACAGTAATCCAGTAATTCCAAAAAGAATTTCAGAGCCTGCAATCAATAGCTAGAGCCTAGTTTCTCTGCTGCTCCTGAGCTTTCCTAGATAAAGCTTTCAGGAAAGGATAAGAGAAGGAAGCAAATGAAATAATAGAAGTAAATTGGAAAGTTTTTTAAAATTGTATTCTCTGTATAATGGAGAGGTCCCCCTTTCTTTTTTTTTTTCTTCTCTCCTCCTCCCTGCTTTTTCTCTGGGGTAGGAATTGAAGGGACTCTCCAAGAGTGAGGAACTTCATAGCTTAAAAATTCCTAGTGATTTTTAGTTAAATAGGGTCAACTCCCCATTCTTTAGATCATTGTGCTGTAGTTTTATATATCCTCTCAGGAATGCTGAGGTGTAATAACCTCTAACTTTTACTCTCCTTTAAAGGCAGGTTGCCGTTTTTTTGTTACTATGCTATATTCATAAAACCACCAACAGTGTGCCGAGAAATCTTTGAGCGAAGAAAGTTTAGTTTTATCATTTAACCTGTAAATATGCAATGTTGATGTATTCCTTAATGTAATTGCATACCCATTGGGCCTGTTAGGCACTAACATTGTATTGTCCTTTTCTTCTTTTTTTTTATGTTTTCGTCATTATTCTCTTCTATTATGTTTTTTATTGTTTATGGCACATTGTTGATATAAAAAAAAATATTGTATTCTCTATCTGAATCACAAAGGAAAAAAGTTGGGTTTCATGTCCCTTTAACGAAGGATTGCACGTCAGGAAGCTCTGCAAGTCTCTTGTGCAGCAAAACAGAAAGGGCCGAAATCTGTCCCCTCAGGGAACTGGCAGAAAGGCCCTTCTCCAGACCCTCCTGGAGAAAAGAAAGAATCCTGGTAGCCTTGACCTTATGCAAGGCAAAACCACGCTCTTCACACCAGAACAAGTAAGCTTTCCACACCTTATGGTAGATGCGACGAGTAAAAGGCTTACGAGCCTGAATGAGTGTGTCAATAACCCTCTCAGAGAAACCTCTCTTGGCTAAAACTAAGCGTTCAATCTCCACGCAGTCAGCCTCAGAGAATCTAGATTTTGATGAACAAAGGGTTTCTGTTCATGCAGATCCCTGCAACAAGGTAACCTCCACGGATGAGATGAGGACATCCCCACCAGGTCCGCGAACCACATCCTTCACGGCCACGAAGGAGCAATCAGTATCACTGATGCTTGCTCCTGCTTGATGCTGGCCACTACACGAGGGAGAAGTGGTAACGGCGAAAAAAATGTAAATTAGATTGAAACTCCAAGGCACTGCCAATGCATCTATTAGCTCTGCCTGAGGATCCCTGGACCGCGACCCATATCTGGGTAGCTTGAAATTGAGCCGGGACGACATGAGATCTATCTCCGCAAACACCTCGGGATGGAGAGACCATTCCCCCGGATGAAAGGATTGTCTGCTGAGGAAATCCGCTTCCCAGTTGTCCGCACCCGGAATGTGGATCGCTGACAGTGAGCAGTTGTGGGCCTCCGCCCATTCCGGAATCCAAGATACTTCCCCTCATTGCTAGGGAGCTCCTCGTTCCCCCCTCCCCCCCGATGGTTGATGTAAGCCACCGAGGTTATGTTGTCTGATTGGAATCTGATAAACTGGGACAAATCCAGAAGAGGCCAAGCCTTCAGGAGCATTGAAGATCACTCGAAGTTCCAAAATGTTGATCGGAGCAGAGATTCCATTCGAGTCCACGGGCCCTGTGCCTTCCTGGCACCCCAAACAGCTCCACATCCTGACAGACTTGCGTCCGTAGACACAATCTCCCAGGAAGGTCTCATGAAAGATGTCCCTTGGGACAGGTGATATGGACAGAGCCACCAAGAGCGATTCTCTCGACCGGTTGTTCAGAGAATGATCGCTGTTCCACTGTCTCAGCATGCACAGCTGAAGTGATCTGAGATGGAATCTGGCAAAAGGAATGATGTTCATGCAGGACACCATGAGACCAACCACCTCCATACACCAAGCCACAGAGGGCCTGAAGGAGGTCTGGAGGACAAGACAAGCGGAAGTTAGCTTGCAACATCTCTGGTCTGTAAGGTATATCCTCATGGATATGGAATCTATTATAGTACACAGGAATTCTACCCTGGTACTAGGAGTAAGAGAACTCTTTTCTAAGTTTATCTTCCATCCATGAGATCGAAGAAATAGCAGATCCTTCGAATGGTCCTCTGCCAGACGACAGGATGGTGCTTGAACCATAATGTCGTCCCAAGTATGGTGCTACTGCTGTACCTCTGGTTCCGGCCACTGCCAGAAGAGGTCCCAGAACCTTAGTAAATAATCTTGGAACAGTAGCCAGACCAAACATAAGTGCAATAAACTGGAAGTGTTGATCCAGGAACGCAAACCTTAGGAACTTGAACTGTTCTTTGTGTATAGGAACGTGAAGGTAAGCATCCTTCACATCTATCGTGGTAATAAACTGCCCTTCCTGAACTAAGGGAAGGATGGACCTTTTTGTCTCCATCTTGAAAGAGGGGACAGATAGAAATTTGTTTAAACACTTTAGGTCCAGAATCAAGCGAAAGGTTCCCTCCTTCTTCAGGACCACAAACAGGTTTGAATAGTATTCTAGACCTCTTTCCACAAGAGAAACCGGGACAATGACTCCCAGGGAGGATAGATCCCTCACACACCCCAGAAAGCCTTCTCATTATTCTGGCCTTGAAGACAGGTTTGACAAGAGGAATCTGCCCCTGGGTGGATGAGACTTGAAACCCATCGTGTATCCCTGAGCGATGACCTCCAGGACCCACGGGTCTTGCACATCCCTAAACCAAGCGTCCAAAAAGAGCGATACTCTGCCCCCTACCAGATCCATAGGCGGATCGGGGGCCGCCCCTTTATGCTGACTTTGTCTCGGCAGGCTTCTCATTTTGCTTGGACTTATTGCACTACTGAGCCGGCTTCCAAGTCCCCTTGGATTGCTCTGGCTTTGCGGACGGCTGCCGACGTTGGGATTTATCCGAACGAAAATTAGGACCTTTTCCTTTAGGTTTGTTCTTCTTATCCTGCGGTAAAAAGGCACCCTTTCCTTCCGTAACCGTGGAGATAATAGAGTCCAGGCCTGGACCAAATAGAATCTTTCCCTTAAATGGAAGGGAAAGAAGTCTTGACTTCAGTCATGTCTGCAGATCAGTACTTCAGCCAGAGTGCCCTACGGGCTTGAACAGAAAAACCTAAAGCCTTAGCATTCAGGCGAATAATCTGCATATTTGCATCACAAATAAAAGAATTAGCTACCCTTCAGGCCTTAATTCTTTCTTGGATCACGTCAAGGGGACGCTCCTCCTCAATCAACTAAGATAAGGAATCGCACCAGTAGTTAGCCGCTCCAGCAACCGCCGCTGCCGGTTGAAACAAATATCCTGTATGTTGAAACATCTTTCTTAAGAGTTTCTATCTTCTTATCCATGGGTTCTTTAAACAACAAACTAGCCTCAAGAGGGATAGTAGTACGCTTAGCAAGCCTGGAGATAGCGCCATCCACCTTGGGGATGGAACCCCACAACTCAAAATGAGAATCCGGAACCGGGAATATTATTTTCCGGAACCAAAGTCTTTCCCATTCATTCTTAATAATGTTCGCCATCTTTACAGGATCCGGGAAAGTCTGTGGTACAACCCTGTCCTCGTAGACCTTCTCTAATTTAGGAATCAAAGGTTCCTCAGGCAATTTAGGATCTAGGACCTCTAAAGTAGCCAAAACTTCCTTCAGCAGAAAGCGTAAATGTTCAATCCTAAATCTAAAGTCTGGAGGCTTAGAGGCAGCAGATTCCAACCCAGAAAGAGCATCCTCTGAAGTATCAGAGGCGTCTTCAACAGCGGAAAATCTAGTATCTGATAAATCCAACAAGCTAGTAAAGGACTCCTGGGAAGGATAGCAATATTTGACCTTTCGCTTGTGCTTAGTAGGGCGAGGTAAAGCATTAAAGGCCGCAGACACTGCCATTTGTAACTACTCAGCAAAGTCTGCCAGTAAAAGGGCCCCTCCAGATGAAGGCTTAGGAGTGCTACGGGAAGCTGCATGTGTATTGGGAGATGACTGTAGGGTTCGTACCTCACGGAGCGAAGACTACTCAGAGGTGGACGGCTCAGTGGTACTAAACATATTAAACCTTCTTTGACATGATTACATTATCAAGGCATGAGGAACATAATTGAGCAGATGGGCATATCGTGGCCTCCTTTACATTTATAGACAGGTATTAGACTTAGGTAAAGAGGGAGTACCCTCTAACGCATCAGAATCCTTCATAGCTTGCGCTTAGAAATCAGACTATGCTAATAAAACGGAACCTTTATACCCCTAATGGCTGGGGCACTCACCACCTTCTTTAACCGAGGCCCAACAGAGAAACCGTTTTGTCTCCTGTACACCGCACGGTCAGGAAATCAGTGTCATCACACCCGGTCACGTGGTGCGCAATGCAGGTCCGCCCCTGCCATAGGAAAAAGCGCGCCAAGCCCTTCTGGCTGCTCAGCTTACCAAAAGAAAAGTAAAACCTGTACGTTCCACGTCTGCCTGAGCCTCATCTCACACATGTCACAGCATAATCATAATAATGTGATTAATTCCCCCTGTTCAATAATCCCCTTCCGGAGATATTAACCCTTGATTCCATACAGATAAAAAGGAGCCACACTGTGACCCGTCTTCTTGCGTTATCATATGTGTATTAAAAATGAAACTATCTTACTGAAATCTATGCCGTGAAACTGAAACGCAGCCTCTCAAGTTTAACAGTCTTGTAGCATCGCTCCTGACATGGACTTAAATGATGGAAGCAGGCAGTGAAACTTGTCAACACTGATTGCTTAGGAGCTGTTAATACAAGTCTGGATGGATTCGCAGAAAGACTCTCCCTGCATCTCCAGACCCTAACTTTCGTCAATGCTCTCACTGAGAGGCTGACAAGACTACTTAAAACTCCAGTCCCATTTCGAAGGGTAGATAACCTTCATAAGGAACTACTCCGAATCTTCTGACACTTCTCTGCCAACCTCCTGTGACGAAAGGCAAAGAATGACTGGGGTGTGAGGGAAATATTTAAGCCTTTGGCTGGGGTGTCTTTGCCTCCTCCTGGTGGCCAGGTTCAGTAATTCCCAACAGTAAGGAATGATGCTCTGGACTCTCCTCATATTAAGAAGGAAATTGATAATAGGAGTAAATTAGAAAGTTGCGTCTAAAAAATCCAGATAAACAATCATTCTCCTATGAGTCCAAAGCACATGGCACTTTCTCGAGAATTGATTTATTTTTAATTACGGAGAATCTATCTATTCAGAAATTGGAGGCAGGAATTGGAGATATTATCTCAGATCATGCTATTATTTCTTTGACTTTTTTTACTAGGTTAAAACAACAGATTCAAACACCCAGTTTTTACTTTCCTCGATATTTGTACACTAATCCAAAATTTGTTAATTTGTTGAGATCATGGTGGCAGCAATATTACGCCGATAATGTGAGTTATTCTAATAAACCGGAAATTTTCTGGGAAGCTTTTAAAGCAGTAATGCGGGCAGAAATACAAACATCTCTCAGTATAGCAAAAAAAAAAAAAAAAAAAAAGTAAAGCATGGGAAATCCAAATTAAGTCAAGAATTCATATAGTAAATATTGCCTAAACCACACTTCGGCAAATTGGAAAAGATACCAAGATAATAGGAAGGAAAGAGATTTATTTTTAAAACAAAAACTTTTAGAAGAAGAAGCGAAAATTAATCTCCAATTTAAAGGAACCCACGGATCCTCTGCTAAATATTTGGCTAGACTCATTAAGGTTAGAAAAAAGAAAAATCTTATCTCTGTGATTCAAACTGATAAGGGAAGATACACGGAGACTAATTGAATCATGGAGGCATTTTTTGATTACTATCAACAGCTATACTCTGGAGTTAAGATAGATAATGTCAATCAAGATCTTTTTTGGTCCATAATAAAGACACCTCAATTAAGTAGCGAGGACTTAATATTAATTAATGCTCCAATATCTATCGATGAAATCAAAAAAGCCATAGACCATTTGAAGATGAATAAAGCCCCTGGACCAGACGGGTTTCCCGCAGAGTTCTATAAATGTATTGGCAAGGTTTTTCTGCCCACTTTAGAAAAATTATTTAATTACTATTATAGGTCGAATAATATGATTTCTAGCTACTTTTCTGCAGCTAATATTTCTCTCAACTTGAAGAAAGGTAAAAATCCCGAAAATCTGGCCTCTTACAGGCCAATTTCGGTTCTGAATACAGATTATAAGATCTTAATGGCCATTATTGCCTCAAGACTATCTGTTTGTCTAGCTAAAATTATCCATCCAGACCAGACTGGATTTATGGTAGCTAGAAATCCAGTAAAAAATACTCGCAAATTGATTAATTTCTTAGATTATGCTTTGAATGTGGATAGGGAGAAGAAGAAGCCTTCATGGCAAGAGACTGCTATACTCTCCTTGGACACGGTTAAAGCCTTTGACTCGATTGTATGGGAATATCTCTTTAGAGCGATGGATCAATTTGGCTTAAAAGGGGAATTTGTCAAGTTTATTGTCAGGTTATATCATAATCCAATCTCCTTTTTGCTTATTAATGGTTCCTTATCTCCTAAAATAACACTACAGAGAGGCACCAGGCAAGGGTGTCCTTTATCTCCTCTACTTTTCAATATAGCGCTGGAACCGCTTGCGATTCGATTTAGAGATGTATTGGTGGGAGTCCCATTCGGTGCACACCGTCTTAAAACGCTGCTTTATGCAGATGACGTGCTGGTTTTTCTTACCAATATCCAGCAGTCTATCCCCATGATCATACACGTGTTAGAAGTTTTCAGTTCCTTCTCAGGCTATAAGATTAACTTAGAAAAGAGCGAATTAATGTGTATAAATAACCCTCAGTTAGCAGGCATTGATATCCCATTTAAAATGGTTGATGTTATTAAATATTTAGGCTTAATTTTACATAAAAATCCTAAATTGTGGTATAAGGCTAATTTCGAGCCTCTGTTTCAAAAAATTGGATCTGATTTACATCTATGGGCCGCCTTTCCATTGTCTATCAGAGCTAGAGTAAATCTGATAAAATCAATCATTTTTCCGCGTTTATTATACCCTCTCCAGAATCTGCCTCTATTTATATTAAATAAGGATTTAAAGCTTTTTAATGCCCTAATCTCCAAATTTATTTGGAATAATAAAAGGCCTCGCATTGCACTGGCCAGACTAATGCAAAATTACGGATCGGCGGGTTTGGCGCTTCCCAATCTCAAATTATATAACCTGGTTGTGATGGTTAAAACGGCAATAGATTGGTTAGCTGGTACTAATCTAGTCTCATCAGTAGAAATAGAAAACCATCTGATTACCCCATTTGCGTTAAAGGCTATACTACATATCGCTGTCCAGAAACTACCTCAGAATGTTAGCTGTCTCATCACTATTAGAAATATAGTATTGGCCTGGCAGAAGTTTTGTGCAATACTAGATATAGATTATTCGTTCTCTGAATGGCTTCCTATTATAAATAATCCAAATTTTTTGCCAGGTCTCTATCAAAAAGCTTTTAAAGTCTGGTCCGATAAAGGTCTATATTATGTAAAACAGTTATTTGAATCAATTTTTAGAAGCGGATACTATTTTTAATAAATATGATTTAGCTAGATCCAATTTATTTGCCTACTTTCAAATTCGTCATTTTGTCCTATCACAAAGTTGGTCTCTTCCTTCTCTTTCTGACTGGACGGATATTAAGATTCTCATACAAAAATTTGTGGGAGGAAACTCTTCTATATCCTTGATGTATGATATCATGTTGAACAAACAGAGTCTACTATTCAAGGACAATATTTGTATATCTTGGGTCCCGCTAATTCCCTTGATAAATCATGATAAGATTACTCAGAGTTTTGACTCTCTACATAAGTGCAAAGTCCCGATTTCTTGGAATGAATCTCACATGAAGCTGGTTAATAATTTTTACCTTTCCCCGTGGAAAATTTCTAGAGTTTTTCCGTCCTTGGTCAATTTATGTCCTCGTTGTTCACATGATAGAGCTGATGTACTCCATATGTTTTGGACATGCCCTATGGTTAGACAACTGTGGCTGAAGATTATCTTCTGGTTTAATAAATTATATAAAATATCATGTGCTTTATCTGCGGAGGATATTATTTTTCTATCCCCCCCACAGGAGGCTCTTAATGTGAATACTATAAATAGCCTAAATACCATTATTCTTACGGTTAGATATTGTATACTCAAAAATTGGAAAGCTAGGCGGATACCGGGATTAGCTATGGTCTTTAGATCACTACAAGATCAAATTGTTTTCGAATCGTTTCATCTTCATGAAGCATCTGAGAAAAGGATCAAGAAGTTTTTTTGGAAATGGACGCCAGTTATTTTATCTTATCCTCATTCCTTGCAAAAGAGTATTTTGTCGCCTTTTGTTTCCTCACAGACCTTCGAGGAATTAACGCTATTGGATATTTTTCCACATATTTGGATTAATGGTACCATGAGAGAATCCTAGTTGGTGGCGCTTTGGGGGGGCGGGATGGGGGCGAGGCGGTGGCAGAGATAGGGATTGGGAGAGAAATACCCCGGTACATTGACCCTTCCTTTTTCCCTTTTTTTTTCTTTTTTTTTTTGTTTTTTTTGGGTTTTTTTTTTTTTTTTTTTTTGTTTTGTTGCTTTGTTTTTATATCTGTTGCTGTATTTTGAGAAGGAAAATTTAGGAAAGTATATTAATGAAAAAAAGATTACGGTTCATGATTTTAGATACACAGGGTAGAAACATAAAACCGCATTATGTCATGTTAGCTACTTGATGAGAAATGTCTAGGACTTAAGTTCAGAATGATCAGCTAATAATAGCTAGTTTGCTGCTCATTTTTGTAATAATCTTTGTGTCTTTTTTTCGTTACTTCACTTGTACATTGATAAAGAGAGGTTTAAAATTTTCCATCTCTATGCATCAGAAAATAGAAAATAGGAGGTTTATTTATAATTGTCATTGTTATAACTGTGATGTAACAGATTTGTTTATTTTTTGACAACTTGATTGTTATAATCTTTTTCTTTTTTCTGTTGACTTTTATATTTAACCTCAATAAAAATAAATAAAAAAATAAATAAAAAGAAAGTTGCTTAAAATTGCATGAAAGAAGAAATTTGGGTTAAGAATCCCTTTAAATAGTAGAGTTTCATAACCAAAAAGTACATAAGACCTATGCAATATCACTTACTTAGAAAAAAATCTATTGCTCATATAAAATTCAAACGAGTTTATAAATTCCCTTTCATTTGCTGCCCTCCTGCATCATGTGACGGCCATCAGCCAATTACAGATTCATACATATTCACAGTGAATTCTTGCACATGCTTAGTAGGAGTTGGTGCCTCAGAAAAGGTGCATATAAAAAAGTGCAGTTTGATAATGTAAGTAAATTGGAAATGTTTTTAAAATTGCAAGCTCTATCAAAAAAAAAAAAAATTTAAATTTTGGCTTTGGTCTCCCCTTTAATGAAAAACAACTCAACTGGCATGTAAATCAATTTAAGTCCGAATACGAGTCTCAAATGTCTGAGAAACATATCGTTTTTAACTACATATAGAAATGGAAAAAATACGTATTTCTGATTAAAAAAAAAAACTAAAAAAAAATAGTCTCATGATTCAGATAGAGTATACCTCATTTTAAACAACTTTCCAATTTTCTTCTATTATCACATTTTTAGTAAAAGTAAATTGGAAACTGGTTTAAAATTGTATTGTCTGTCTTAATTAAGAAATCAAAATTTATGCTTACCTGATGAATTTCTTTCTTTCTTGACACAGAGTCCACGGATCATCATTAATTACTGTTGGGAATACTACTCCTGGCCAGCAGGAGGAGGCAAAGAGCACCACAGCAGAGCTGTCAAGTATCACTTCCCTTCCCGTGTCAAGAAAGAAAGAAATTTATTAGGTTAGCATAAATTTTGTTTTCTTTCTAATGACACGGTGAGTCCACGGATCATCATTAATTACTGTTGGGAATCAATACCCAAGCTAGAGGACACAGATTATACGGGAGGGACATAACAGGTAACCTAAACGGAAGGTACCACTGCCGAAAAGACCCGTACACCCAAAAGAAACCTCATCCGAGACAAAGGAATTAAATTTATAGACTTTACTTACAAATCCATACTACAAACGCCCTAGTGGCGTGTCTCTCAGGAGGTTGCCGTCCAGCAGTCTGATAAGCCCTACGAAAAACACTTCTCCACCAGAAAGATAGAGTAGTGGCCGAAGCCTTCTGGTCTTCATGTCAGATAGCAACAATAATACAGAAGACTGATGAAAGTCCTTCGTATCCTGTAGATAAAATCTAAGGACCCGAACAACATAAGATGAGCAACAAACAATCTTTTCGAGTAGAAAGATTAGGACGGAAAAACAAACTCCTAATTGAAATCTCTGTCCGAAACAACCTCAAGAAAATACCCAAACCTGGTACTAATAACTGCCTTATCTGCCTGAAATACGAGATAAGGAAAACCACACTGCAAAGCTCAGAGCTCGGAAACCCTCCGAGCAGAAGAAATTACACTGTCCAAGATACAATATCTATGGAATTCATAGACCCAAATGGAGCCTGAAGAAAAAAAAAAGAACTTTAAGAACAAGGTTATGGCTCTAAGGGAGCAACTGATTTAAACAGTCCTGATTCGGACCAGATAAAAGGATTGAACATCCGCCAGACACTTGAGCAGCAGAATGGAATTAACCGAATCTGACCCATTTGGGTACCAACAGATAACCCCCACTCAAGGATTACCTGGAGAAAAGATAAGATCCTTGAGATCCTGCCATATCCTATAGATAATCTTCCTAACACAAACGTTCAATCTCCAAGCAGACAGCTTCAGAGAAATGAAATTTGGATGAAGGAAAGCCCCCTAAAGCAGAAAATCCTTCCCCAGCGCAAACTTCTACAGAGGTAGAGACGACATCTCTGCTAGACCCCCCTAACAGGTCCTGCGAGGCCACGTAGGAGTTAGGAGAAAACCAATGCTCTCTCCTACAAGATAACTCATGGAAGGAGACAGAGAAGGAAGATATGAACCTGAAGTTCCAAGGAACTGCCAGAACATTTATCAGAAGGCTTGAGTATCCCTTGACCTCGAACCGAATTTAGAACTTTGAGATCTGACGAGACCCCATCAGAGCCAAATCTGGGAACCCCCATTTGGAAGATAACCTGGAGAACACATCCGTTTCCCAATTTTTCATGAAGATGGCAAATGGGCAATAATTGAGAGAACCTTCCTACGTGACTAAGGAACTAGAGTTCCTACCTGGAAGTTGATGTAAGCCACAGACTGGAACCCAACAAAATGGGCAAAAGACAACTGAGGTCAAACCATCAGAGCATTGTAAATCAATCAACTGATGAAGAGGAGAGCAGACTACTCCCAGGACCAACTTCCCTGCGCTAGAAGCGGACAGCGATAACGCTACCTCTTGTCTGATAACAGAGCTCTTGTAAAAAACATCACGAGAAAAAGACTTGTCGACAGCCCCATTTCAATGACTGAGCATGCAGAACTGCTGAACTCTCTAACGGAATCGGACACCGAGTCATTGAGGTTGAACCGTGGACAGAAGAAAGAGGCAAGAAGGTAGGATCTAGGCCTTCCTGACCTCCTATAGAAAATACTCCATTCAAAGGATCAAAAATCAATCCTAAGCAGAAAACCCATGAAGCTGGGACAAGGGAGCCCTTTTCCATCTCCACTTCACTCGTGGAACTTAAACAAAAACCTCCAATGAGATCTTGCTTGTAGAAGGATGGCACTTGGACCCATAGGATGGCAAGGAGAGGCGCCACTGAAATCCAGGGACCGAATCGAAACCCAGAAACTCTGGGAGCCATCGCAAAGCCATGATGGCCCACAACTGAAGTTCGCCGGAGGCAAAACTCAGAAATCTGAGATGATCTCTTTAATTGGTAAAATGAGGGAACGCATCCTTAGGTCTAAGGCCGTTAAAAATTGAACCTCCTGCACCAAGGAAGAATGGAGCAAATAGTCTCCATCTTGAGGACTGTACTCAGAGAAACCTATTAAAACAGGCCAAGTCTAAATTAGGACGAAAATCATTAAGAACAGAATGGAAAAGGAAGTTAACCCTGTTCCTGAACTGGAACAATTCTTCCCAGGGAGGTAGATTCTGAACACATTTCAAGAACTCCTCTCTCTACAGACAAACTAGAGAAAAAGGAATCTACTTCTGGGAAGGAGCTGATATCAATTCAGAACCTAGAGATAAGAGTTCTACAGCCCCTTAGGGATCTAGGAAAACCGTATCCAGGCAAGCGAAAAAACTGAGATAGACTGCCCCTTCCAGGATCCAAATCTGGTTCTGGGACAAACGCTCATGCTAAATGAGAGTTAGCTGCGGTCTTCTATAACAAAAGAACAAAAAGCAGCAACAGAAAATAAAATATTGGCCTAACAGCCTCTAAAATTGATCTCCTCATGGAGTCCAGAATCAGACGAGGCATCGCATCAAAAGGATGCCGGACTTGTCCAAAAAAGTTTCCTAATGTAACATCTATCCTAATATAAGAATTATAGTTTTTCTTGACCAGAATATCAATGTCCCCTAATAAGCAACATGATATTAAAGGAGACAGCTTTCCTTGTTTTAAATGATGATTCTGGCCATAGTGGGATCTAAACCCACGCCGCCGAAGACTGGAGCCTAAATCCAGCGCGCCATAGACCGCTCGGTCACACTACTTTGCACCCCATACCTGAGAAAATTCTCTTAACATGGTGGAGAACAGGAAAAAAATTACAATAATTCCTAGCAAATATAAAATTCACTAGAAAATGAGGATTGACAACGTCAGGAAAGTCAAGGTTTACCAAGTAGCCAGCCCTTCCGAAAGAAACAGAAGTTCAGGCTTGAAATTGAAAAGGACTACTTCAGCACCAGATGAAGGAATTATGCTGTCTGAACTGAGATTAAACACTCATGCTACCGACTATCCTCCTTGGCAGACTATAAGGAAGGCAACATGATAGTAGCAAGCCGAGCAGAAACCTTACCCTTTAAATTTCCTCTAGCGATTTCCCTTTAAGAAAGGAAAAGCAAAGGAGGTTCTGTGAAATTTTCTAACATCATGAAGGTGTTCAGGCTTAAATCTGAAGTATACAACTTCAACCTCAAATGAAGGGATTATACCGTCCAGGTCTGAGATTTCACCCTCAGAAACTACCGAAATCTCCTCGCCTAGGAGATGGATCTCTGTGTAGCCAAATGTGAAACAGAAAGCTTCAAATTCTGAATTATAAATGTTCCTTTGCACTTTCACTGAGAAAAGGAAAACAGACCAAGCCGCAGATACCATAGAGAATATCTGGACACAATTCTGTATGCAAAACACTCCTCTTGGAGATTGAGAGGAACCGCAGGGCACTTCATGTGAGGCTTGGGACATAAAGGAGAAAAAACTGTTAAACAGGCAAAAACATAATTTATGCTTACCTGATAAATTTATTTCTCTTGTAGTGTATCTAGTCCACGGATCATCCATTACTTGTGGGATATTCTCCTTCCCAACAGGAAGTTGCAAGAGGATCACCCACAACAGAGCTGCTATATAGCTCCTCCCCTCACTGCCATATCCAGTCATTCGACCGAAACAAGACGAGAAAGGAGAAACCATAGGGTGCAGTGGTGACTGTAGTTTAATTAAAATTTAGACCTGCCTTAAAAAGGACAGGGCGGGCCGTGGACTGGATACACTACAAGAGAAATAAATTTATCAGGTAAGCATAAATTATGTTTTCTCTTGTTAAGTGTATCCAGTCCACGGATCATCCATTACTTGTAGGATACCAATACCAAAGCTAAAGTACACGGATGACGGGAGGGACAAGGCAGGAACTTAAACGGAAGGAACCACTGCCTGTAGAACCTCTCTCTCAAAAACAGCCTCCGAAGAAGCAAAAGTGTCAAATTTGTAAAAATTTTGAAAAGGTGTGAAGCGAAGACCAAGTCGCAGCCTTGCAAATCTGTTCAACAGAGGCCTCATTTTTAAAGGCCCAGGTGGAAGCCACAGCTCTAGTAGAATGAGCTGTAATCCTTTCAGGGGGCTGCTGTCCAGCAGTCTCATAGGCTAAGCGTATTATGCTCCGAAGCCAAAAGGAGAGAGAGGTTGCCGAAGCTTTTTGACCTCTCCTCTGTCCAGAGTAAACGACAAAAAGGGCAGATATTTGACAAAAATCTTTAGTAGCCTGTAAGTAAAACTTCAATGCACGGACTACGTCCAGATTATGCAAAAGAAGTTCCTTCTTTGAAGAAGGATTAGGACACAATGATGGAACAACAATCTCTTGATTGATATTCCTGTTAGAAACCACCTTAGGTAAAAACCCAGAACTACTTTGTCTGAATGAAAAATCAGATAAGGAGAATCACAATGTAAGGCAGATAGCTCAGAGACTCTTCGAGCCGAGGAAATAGCCATCAAAAACAGAACTTTCCTGAAATAGCCATCAAAAACAGAACTCCCTGAAGAACTTTAAGAACCAAGTTTAAGCTCCACGGGGGGAGCAACAGTTTTAAACACAGGCTTAATCCTAACCAAAGCCTGACAAAATGCCTGGACGTCTGGAACTTCTGCCAGACGCTTGTGCAAAAGAATAGACAGAGCAGAGATCTGTCCTTTTAAAGAACTAGCTGATAAGCCTTTGTCCAAACCCTCTTGGAGAAAGGACAATATCCTAGGAATCCTAACCTTACTCCATGAGTAACTCTTGGATTCACACCAATAAAGATATTTACGCCATATCTTATGGTAGATTTTCCTGGTGACAGACTTCCGAGCCTGTATTAAGGTATCAATGACTGACTCGGAGAAGCCACGCCTTGATAGAATCAAGCGTTCAATCTCCATGCAGTCAGTCTCAGAGAAAGTAGATTTGGATGATTGAAAGGACCTTGTATTAGAAGGTTCTGCCTCAGAGGCAGAGTCCATGGTGGAAGAGATGACATGTCCACTAGGTCTGCATACCAGGTCCTGCGTGGCCACGCAGGAGCTATCAGAATCACCGATGCTCTCTCCTGTTTGATTTTGGCAATCAGTCGAGGGAGCAGAGGAAACGGTGGAAACACATAGGCCAGGTTGAAGAACCAAGGAGCTGCTAGAGCATCTATCAGCGTTGCTCCCGGGTCCCTGGACCTGGATCCGTAACAAGGAAGCTTGGCGTTCTGGCGAGACGCCATGAGATCCAGTTCTGGTTTGCCCCAACGATGGACCAGTTGAGCAAACACCTCCGGATGGAGTTCCCACTCCCCCGGATGAAAAGTCTGCAGACTTATAAAATCCGCCTCCCAGTTCTCTACGCCTGGGATGTGGATCGCTGACAGGTGGCAAGAGTGAGACTCTGCCCAGCGAATTATCTTTGAGACTTCTAACATCGCTAGGGAACTCCTGGTTCCCCCTTGATGGTTGATGTAAGCCAGTCGTGATGTTGTCCGACTGAAATCTGATGAACCTCAGTGTTGCTAACTGAGGCCAAGCTAGAAGAGCCTTGAATATTGCTCTTAACTCCAGAATATTTATTGGGAGGAGTTTCTCCTCCTGAGTCCACGATCCCTGAGCCTTCAGGGAGTTCCAGACTGCGCCCCAACCTAGAAGGCTGGCATCTGTTGTTACAATCGTCCAATCTGGCCTGCGAAAGGTCATACCCTTGGACAGATGGACCCGAGAAAGCCACCAGAGAAGAGAATCTCTGGTCTCTTGATCCAGATTTAGTAGAGGGGACAAATATGAGTAATTCCCATTCCACTGACTTAGCATGCATAATTGCAGCGGTCTGAGACGCAGGCGCGCAAATGGCACTATGTCCATTGCCGCTACCATTAAGCCGATTACTTCCATGCACTGAGCCACTGACGGGCGTGGAATGGAATGAAGGACACGGCAAGCATTTAGAAGTTTTGATAACCTGGACTCCGTCAGGTAAATTTTCATCTCTACAGAATCTATAAGAGTCCCTAGGAAGGAGACTCTTGTGAGTGGTGATAGAGAACTCTTTTCCACGTTCCCTTTCCACCCATGCGACCTCAGAAATGCCAGAACTCTCTGTATGAGACATGGCAATTTGAAAGCTTGACGCCTGTATCAGGATGTCGTCTAGATACAGAGCCACCGCTATGCCTCGCGGTCTTAGAACCGCCAGAAGTGAGCCCAGAACTTCTCGGGGCAGTGGCCAACCCGAAGGGAAGAGCTACAAATTGGTAATGCCTGTCTAGAAAGGCAAACCTTAGGAACCGATGATCTTTGTGAATCGGTATGCGAAGGTAGGCATCCTTTAAGTCCACTGTGGTCATGTACTGACCCTCTTGGATCATGGGTAGGATGGTCCGAATAGTTTCCATTTTTAATGATGGAACTATGAGGAATTTGTTTAAGATCTTTAGATCCAAGATTGGTCTGAAGGTTCCCTCTTTCTTGGGAACCACAAACAGATTTGAATAAAATCCCTGTCCTTGTTCCGTCCGCGGAACTGGATGGATCACTCCCATTACTAGGAGGTCTTGCACACAACTTAGGAATGCCTCTTTCTTTATCTGGTTTGATGATAACCTTGAAAGATGAAATCTCCCTTGTGGAGGAGAAGCTTTGAAGTCCAGAAGATATCCCTGAGATATGATCTCCAACGCCCAGGGATCCTGAACATCTCTTGCCCACGCCTGGGCGAAGAGAGAAAGTCTGCCCCCCACTAGATCCGTTTCCGGATAGGGGGCCGTTCCTTCATGCTGTATTGGGGGCAGCAGCAGGCTTCCTGGCCTGCTTGCCCTTGTTCCAGGACTGGTTAGGTTTCCAGGCCTGTCTGGAATGAGCAACAGTTCCCTCTTGTTTTGAAGCGGAGGAAGCTGATGCTGCTCCTGCCTTGAAATTTCAAAAGGCACGACAATTAGACTGTTTGGCCTTTGATTTGGCCCTGTCCTGAGGAAGGGTATGACCCTTGCCTCCAGTAATGTCAGCAATAATTTCCTTCAAGCCAGGCCCGAATAAGGTCTGCCCCTTGAAAGGAATGTTGAGTAATTTAGACTTTGAAGTCACGTCAGCTGACCAGGATTTAAGCCATAGCGCCCTACGCGCCTGGATGGCAAATCCAGAATTCTTAGCCGTTAGTTTAGTCAAATGAACAATGGCATCAGAAACAAAAGTATTAGTTATCTTAAGCGTTCTAAGCTTGTCAATAATTTCATTCAATGGAGCTGTCTGGATGGCCTCTTCCAGGGCCTCAAACCAGAATGCCGCCGCAGCAGTGACAGGCGCAATGCATGCAAGGGGCTTTAAAATAAAACCTTGTTGAATAAACATTTTCTTAAGGTAACCCTCCAATTTTTTATCCATTGGATCTGAAAAAGCACAACTGTCCACAACCGGGATAGTGGTACGCTTTGCTAAAGTAGAAACTGCTCCCTCCACCTTAGGGACCGTCTGCCATAAGTCCCGTGTAGTGGCGTCTATTGGAAACATTTTTCTAAATATAGGAGGTGGGGAAAAGGGCACACCGGGTCTATCCCACTCCTTGCTAATAATTTCTGTAAGCCTTTTAGGTATAGGAAAAACGTCAGTACACACCGGCACCGCATAGTATCTATCCAGCCTACACAATTTCTCTGGAATTGCAACTGTGTTACAGTCATTCAGAGCAGCTAATACCTCCCCAAGCAATACACAGAGGTTCTCAAGCTTAAATTTAAAATTAGAAATCTCTGAATCAGGTTTCCCCGAGTCAGAGATGTCACCCACAGACTGAAGCTCTCCGTCCTCATGTTCTGCATACTGTGACGGAGTATCAGACATGGCTCTAACAACATTTGCGCACTCTGTATCACTCCTAACCCCAGAGCTATCGCACTTGCCTCTTAATTCAGGCAATCTAGATAATACCTCTGACAGGGTATTATTCATGATTGTAGCCATGTCCTGCAAGGTAATCGCTATGGGCGTCCCTGATGTAATTGGCGCCATATTAGCGTGCGTCCCCTAAGCGGGAGGCGAAGGGTCTGACACGTGGGGAGAGTTAGTCGGCATAACTTCCCCCTCGACAGAATCCTCTGGTGATAATTCTTTTATAGATAAAGACTGATCTTTACTGTTTAAGGTGAAATCAATACATTTAGTACACATTCTCCTATGGGGCTCAACCATGGCTTTCAAACATAATGAACAAGTAGTTTCCTCTGTGTCAGACATGTTTAAACAGACTAGCAATGAGACTAGCAAGCTTGGAAAACACTTTAAAACAAGTTTACAAGCAATATAAAAAAACGTTACTGCGCCTTTAAGAAACACAAATTTTCCCAAATTTTGAAATAACAGTGAAAAAATGCAGTTACACTAACTAAATTTTTACAGTGTATGTAATAAGTTAGCAGAGCATTGCACCCACTTGCAAATGGATGATTAACCCTTTAATACCAAAAACGGAACAACAAATGACAAAAACGTTTTTTAAACAGTCACAACAACTGCCACAGCTCTACTGTGGCTTTTTACCTCCCTCAATATGACTTTTGAAGCCTTTTGAGCCCTCCAGAGAAGTCCTAGATCATGCAGGAAGAAGCTGGATGTCTGTCTGCAATTTTTGCTGTGCAAAAAAATGCCAAAATAGGCCCCTCCCACTCATATTACAACAGTGGGAAGCCTCAGGGAACTCTGCTGTGGGTGATCCTCTTGCAACTTCCTGTTGGGAAGGAGAATATCCCACAAGTAATGGATGATCCGTGGACTGGATACACTTAACAAGAGAAAGTGCTCTGTGCTGAATAAGTCAGGGATACTTTCAAAAAGTATTAACCCCTCATCTCCCAAGTCACAATAAGTGACTGCTTCCTGCCTATGATATCCTGCCTCAGGCGAAGAAAACCTTTTAAAAGTGGATGTCCCCCAAACATAGAAGACCAAGCACTTACCTGCATCCGGCTGGCCGGCAGGAGGACAGCTCATCCGGCTTGAGAGGATGCCGCTCCTCAGAGACCTGTGAAACAAAGAGAGTAAACTTACTCAGGCTTTCTATACCAGGGCAGCAACAGGTTAGGAAAACACAACAAAGCCCACTTTACAAGTTCCTAACTGCTTTAAAGCCACCACTGCCCTACTGAAGAGACCAACGTGGAGTACAGCTAGAGCCAAATTGTGATGGAATGCCAGAGCACTCTTGCCCAAACTTCAAAATAAAAAAATCTTGATAGAAGAATCTTAATAAGGACACCTCATTACTACACCTCTTCCTTGTACTAGAGGCAAAGAGAATGACTGGGGGTTGTGGGAAGGGAAGTGATACTTGACAGCGGTGCTGTGGTGCTCTTTGCCTCTACATGCTGGCCAGGAGTGGTATTCCCAACAGTAATTAATGATGATCCGTGGACTCACCGAGTCATTAGAAAGAAATTTTTTTTTGTGTCATGTTAGTTTAAGACCATAAAAAGAGATCCCATTTTTGAACGAGAAAAAAAAGTGGAAAAAAGAGAATTATATTTTTCAAAATAACATATTACCATGCTCGATGACAACCTACTTCCCCGACAGAAGGAAATTTGCAAGTTTTTTTTGTTTTGTTTTTGCCAGATAAAGGATTAGCCTTTTACCCATATATGAACAATGGCGAGTTGGCTATCTTATACATAAGTTACTATTATTATACAAACTTTTGTGGTTTCCTACCTCACTGAATAAAACACCTTGACTGGCAACTACACCTAAATGCCTCCAATGGCTTTATGCATAAGAAATATGGCACAGAAAGAAGTGACCTGTGCACATACTCCCAAAACTGGCAGTCATGGGAGCTGTTAATATACTGCTGTGTGTGTTAATCGGGGCAATTGTTTCCCCTATTAACCATAGGGTTGTAAAAAACATTGCCCTGTGTGGGCTATTTGGCAGTCAAATCACTGCAGTGTGTGTGTGTGTTACTGGCAGGCAAAGAGGTAAAACTATTTATTTTTGTGTAACTATCAACCAAGCAGATCAAATCCTCTGACATAGCAACAAGCTCTCAGCTAAATTTGCATCTGTCTCCCAACAAGCTACAGTGTCTCATCTGACAGGGCCTGGAGTCCTAAGCTAAATGTGCAATTGGCGGCCAACAAGCTGTGGTGTGTACTCTGACAAAGCAGCGAGTACTCCGCTAAATGTGCAACAGGCTCAAGCAGCTGCAGTGTGTTCTCTGACAGAGCCAGGAGCCCTCAGTTTCATATGACACATTAAAATGTTAGTGGTGGCAGGGCAGCTGTCTGCCCCCACCTATTTCCTTTAAAGCAACAGAACCAGGGCACTTTCATGATCACCCCTGGTTCCCATGTTTATCAAGCTCTGGTATAGACTATAGAGATCTCTTGGAAAAGACCCCAAAATGTTTTTTGAATATAAGTACAAGAAAAACTACTACCGATTATATATATATATATATATATATATATATATATATATATATATATATATATATATATATATATATATATATATATATATATATATATATATATATATATATATATATATATTTACAAGAAAGATCAGCACTCACCAATGTAACAACCACTCGAATGCACGGCCAAGATAAATGTAGACAAAAGTAGAAGCATAGAGACAAGACCTGGTGTTGATCCCTGTAGTCCCACGCCACAAAAGCCAGCACACGAGATTTAAGCAACACACCTTCCTTTAATACAAAGCATAACGTTTCAGCTCCCACTGGAGCCTTGTTCACATGCAATAATTCATCACCTGATGCCTGATCTATCGTGATGAATTATTGCATGTGAACAAGGCTCCAGTGGGAGCTGAAACGTTATGCTTTGTATTAAAGGAAGGTGTGTTGCTTAAATCTCGTGTGCTGGCTTTTGTGGCGTGGGACTACAGGGATCAACACCAGGTCTTGTCTCTATGCTTCTACTTTTGTCTATATATATATATATATATATATATATATATATATACACACACTTTAAATTATGCTTACCTGATAATTTTATTTTCTTCTGATGGAAAGAGTGCACAGCTGCATTCATTACTTTTGGAAAATAAGAATCTGGTCACCAGGAGGCGGCAAAGACACCCCAGCCAAAGGCTTAAATACTCCTCCCACTTCCCTCATCCCCCAGTCATTCTGCCAAGGAACAAGGAAACAGTAGAAGAAATATCAGGGTGAAAAGTGCCAGAAGAATAAAAATACAGACGCCCCACATAAAAAATACGGGTGGGGAGCTGTGCACTCTTTCCATCTGAAGAAAATAAAATTAGTAGGTAAGCATAATTTAAGTTTTTCTTCATAAATGGAAAGAGTCCACAGCTGCATTCATTACTTTTGGAAAAACAATACCCAAGCTATAGAGGACACTGAATGCCAAGACGGGAGGGTACAAAAGGTGGCCCATCCTGAAGGCACCAGGCCTGAAATCACTACCCAACAATCCCATGCTTTGTCCGAAGCTAAGAAACATTGAAAAGTAAACAGGCCCCAAGGACACTGACCCACAGATAGCCCGGAAGCAAAGCTAGAGACCGCAAAATCAGACTAAACTGAACCAACATTCCTCCAGGAGACACGGTCACCCAGCAGTCGGTCGCCAACCACACCCCCTTCACAGCGAAGGGAACACCAGCCCAAAACTCCCAAAGCAATAAGGCAAGGAGAACCAAAGGGAAACCGAAAGGTCACCACAATTTCCATAAAAGAAAGAACTCCCACAGCGAGCCCAGCTCACAAAGATCCAAATGGGTCCTGACAACAAGGGGAGGCGACGTCCAGACCAAACAAAAACCACAAGGATTAGGACCGGGCATCAGAACAGAGAAAACTTTCCTCTCAACGTCGTGTGAAAGCACCGAAAAGACAACTGAAGACAGAGTCCTCAAAACATCAGAACTAAGAATACTGAAGTAGTCAACACACAATACGTGTAGCAGACCCCGACAAGGTAAACTCCTGAGTCAAGAACACGCAGTCATAAGGATGACACCCAGACCAAAGGTCATAGCCCAAGTTCCCTGGAAGTGGAGAACACCGAACCCGCCCTAAAGTCTGCAACGGGAACCCCAAGGGAAAATGCTGAGCGAAAGCCTCAGCAACCAGACGAACCAAGGCGATGACAGGTCCGAGCCCCCAATTGTTTAAAAATAAACAATATCCTAGAAACTTAAACATCCCGTCTGATATAAAAAAACAGACCCACAGGGAGATAATGTAATATCCAGAATAACCCGGATAACGAGAACACTTCGCAAGTCTTGACCCAAGGAAGAGACCACCGCTTGCCGAAGTCCAACACTCCAAAGGAGCCAAGACATCTTGAACCAAGACACTAAAGCCCATAGGCGTTCAAACCGCCACAAGACGTCCAAAGCAAGGGGATTCCTTGAGAACAAAGTCACTCGAGCAAGGCTAGTCTCCACATCACCTACAATACGAGTCAGAGGATCAAATGAAAAGGATGTGGATCATCCCCAGATCCAGGGAAGAACCCTAAACAGACCCCAATGTCCTCAAAAAGGAACAACCATCTCCCGAAGGGAAAACCAGGCCCCAAAAGGACTATGGAAGGAACAAGTCCAAAAAGACAAATTTCCCAGAGCCTCAGAAAGACCAATCCGCCCAAAACAGCAGTAAGGAGGCGCTAAGCACCCAATCCTCCCACGTGAGGAAGAGCACTCTAGGTCACAAGAGTATCGGAATTAAGAGAGTGATGCAGCGGAAATCCACTGACCGAGTCAACCAGCTTGAAGGCTAAATAAGGACTGAAACATCCTTCCTGCCTCGCAGGCTCTTTAGAATGCTTAGCTGAAACTTGTAAAATAAAAACAAGAACACACATAATAAAGTGAGCACTCAGCGCCTCAACCGGCCCAGCCAGGCAAAACAGGCGCCATGTGTCTGAACAAGCAACGAGACAGAAAAACTGAGCCCAGGCAGGACCAGCCTGCAGACAGGGCCATAACTGTCAAGCTGCCTAAATCCTCCCTCAGAGGGGGAGAGATAACAGACAAACATTGGACTAACGTGTCCCGTAACAAAACTACCACAGAAGTAAACAGCGAGGATCAATCCCAGAGAATGTTCCCGAAGGAAACATAATCAAAAATAAAATACATCCTAACTGGATAAAAGAAAATATAAGGCAACCCGTAGGTTAATGCAGAAGAAGAACAGGAATACCTGTAGGACCAACGGAACCCTGATCTTCCAACAAACTGGGAAGGATCTCAATAAACCGAAAATCAGGAGATTGCGTCATACCCTCATATCTAATGAGGTGAGACATTCGAAGTAGCTAATAACTCAAAAACGTGTCTGAGTAAACAACGCAGGCGTGCTATTCTGTAATGAAAGTCACAACACTCAGGGACAGCTACACCCGCAGGGAACTGCATAGGCCCACCCAAAGCCGAGAGTCCTGGGACAATAGGGCACGAACACAAATAAACATCTGGACTTTGCAGACGCATAAATCCCCCAAAACATGTGAAAGCGAAAACGTGCTGCGACCACCGGGGGGGGGGGGGGGGAGAGACAAGCCGCTCTGCAAGGAGGGATAAACATAATCTGGGTAACCTGCATGTGTAGTAGAGGGGAGCGGTAGGGAACTCGCCTCACGGAAGACAGAACCCCCAGAGGCAGATGGCTCAGCGGTCCCTTGATTCCTCGAGTCCGAGGAACAAGGTGCTTTAATACGGCATACAGAACATAACTGATTGACTTGTGTCAACAGGGCTATATTCACATTCTTCACGAAGAATCTGAAATTTGAACAGTCTCAGCATCAGAATCCTCCATAACTTGATAGAGAATATAATATAGACTATAAGAAAAAAAAAATTAAACGGCACCCAATACCCACAATGGCTGGGGCACTCACCACCTCCTATGAACCAGACACTGGCAGACCAGAATTTTTCCCGACGCCACACGGTTAGGAATGCTGAAATGGAAGACCGGATCGTAAACACGCTCAGTCACAAGGTGAACCGTACAGTCCAAAAAAAGCGCGCCCAACCATAAGGTTGCGTCACTTCCAAAGGCCTTTATGTTCCGAGCCAGGAGCCCAGTTAACACTACACATAAGCAGATTGAATCACATAACACGATTAAAAAAAAAAAAAAAAAAAAAGTTCAATAATCCCCCTCAGCAGATATTAACCCTCAATTCCAAGAAACCAAAAGGAGTCTCACTGAGACCCTATATTTCTTATTAGTCCCGCAAGAAAACACCTTACAGGAAACAATGAATTACAGTACATTCTGATGAAGTACAATTAAACTATCTTACTGGAATCTACGCCGTGGAACAGAAACACAGCCCTTCAAGTGTGACTGATAGTAGCAGCGCCTCCACCATGGACTTGAAAGACGAAAGCAGGCAGCGAAGTACAACAACATCGATTGCTTGTGGAGTTGTTAACATGAGTCGGGATGGTTTCACAGAAAGACTCTCCCAGCATCTCCGGACTCTAACTTTCATCCAGGCCCTCACTGATGGGCTCCCGTCTCATGTCGAAGAGTACTACCCTCCATAAGAGACAAACTTCCGACACTTCTCTGCCAACCTCCTGGGACGAAAGGCAAAGAATGACTGGGGGATGATGGAAGTGGGAGGAGTATTTAAGCATTTGGCTGGGGTGTCTTTGCCTCCTCCGGGTGGCCAGGTTCTTAATTTCCAAAAGTAATGAATGCAGCGGTGGACTCTTTCCATTTATGAAGAAAATATAAAATTGTGTGAGTGCCACATGGAAAACGGTTAAAAAAATGTAATCTCAGAATTTTTTTTTAAAGTGGGCAGCCCGGAGCACGGGGTATTAGAATGTCATGGCTACATTAAAGGGACATTGTACACATTTTTCTTTGTATAAATGTTTTGTAGATTAACTGTGTATATGTATTTTTTTTTTTTTTTTTTTTTTTTTTTTTTTTTTATAACATTGGGGCTTGGTTAGTCTGAAATCAGAACAAAGTATCAGATGTAGACACAGGTATACAGATTTGTGCTGCTATTGTTTGTATAATCTGTCTTTTCATATAAAGGGAGTGGGGGGGGGGTAATTGTCTGCTTTCCCAGCTTTCACTGGGTGCAACTGCCTATTCTCATCAACGGGGAGCTTCTAAGTAAGTTTTTAAAAGGTTTTTACACTGGAACTTTAGATCAGTATCTGTGCACATTCTTCTTTGTAGCAGTGTCTATTATATGCAGTTATATGAAAATTAGTGTATACTGTCATTAGAATTGCTGAATTAAAGTCCATGTAAAATATTGCTTAGACGACCTGATTCTACAATGTGTTAAGTTTAAAACCACTTTAAAAATTACATTCTGCCTCTACTGAACTTAGGCAAGAAACTGACTTTTTCTTTCATTCACTGAACAGTAAGCTAGCTTATGTTGCTCTAGAAAATTTATGGTATCAAGGTAGATATGCCTTCCTGTAGAGACCCCAGCCCTCTTGTGGGACTGTAACAGGAAGTACTGTACTCTGCACAAATTACGTTGCAATGAGAAATATTTAATGAATCAGTTGTGTATAGACAATTTATTGTCTCTAGTAAAAATTTACCAGTGTATGAAATTGAGCACATGACGTTTCTAAACAATTTGATGCACATCTAATTACCTCTGGCACTTCATTTTGTATTAGTCATGAGCAAAAATGTGTTATTACACGCAAATGTTTGGTAAACAAATGCCGAATATGGTTACAGGCAGTAACATTGTTATTTTCGCCACTGGATTTATAAGTGTGCAACACACAAAGATCTGCATTCACACAAACATTTATTTACTAAACAAATGCAGAATAATAAAGTTTTGCCAATCCATATTTCTGCACATTCCAAAAAGACAGGGAACTGAAGGACTATATGTAAATCCTTTTTACACCAGCTAACAAAAAACCTTTACGCTTAATCACAAAATGAAATAAAAATTAATTTAGAGACCACACCCTCCTTAGCAAAGCTAAGCAATATCCATGTTGTTAACCTGCTCCTCCTCCTATTAGAGTTAACATAGGACTGTGGTGTGCCAAGGAGAGGGCAATAAATAAAAATGTTGCTCTGTTTTATGGCACAAAATAAATGTTCAGAGTCACAGTAATAATAATGGCAATGAGACAGAGGAAAGTGTTTCACATCTATGGTAAAAAAAAAAAAAAAAAAGAAAATTTATGCTTACCTGATAAATTTGTTTCTTTTTAGACATGATGAGTCCACAGATTTTATCCTTACTTGTGGGATTACGCCTCCTGGTCAGCAGGAGGAGGCAAAGAGCACCACAGCAGAGCTGTATATATATAGCTCCTCCCTTCCCTCCCACTCCAGTCATTCGACCGAAGTTAGGAAGACAAAGGAAAAGCCAAGGTGCAGAGGTGTCTGAAGTTTACAAAAATTAATAACCTGTCTTATAGAAAAGGGCGGGCCGTGGACTCATTGTGTCTAAAAAGAAACAAATTTATCAGGTAAGCATACATTTTCTTTTCTTTTTAAAAAGACACGATGAGTCCACAGATTTCATCCTTACTTGTGAGATACAATAGCAAAGCTAGAGTACACGGATGAAAAGGGAGGGACAAGACAGGGAACCCGAACGGAAGGCACCACTGCTTGAAGAACCCTTCTCCCAAAAACAGCCTCAGCCAAAACAAAGGTATCAAATTTGTAAAATTTTGGGGGAAAAAAGTGTGAAGAGAGGACCAAGTTGCAACCTTGCAAATCTGTACAACAGAAGCATCATCTTTGAATGCCCATGAGGAAGCAACAGCCCTGATGGAATGAGCCGTAACTCTTTCAGGAGGATGATACTCTTCAGCCAAAAAGAAAGAGGTAGCCGTAGCTTTCTGACCCTCACATTTTCCAGAAAAAAGGACAAATAGAGAAGACGATTGACAAAAGTCTTCAGTCGCTTGAAAGTAAGATTTTAAAGCACAGACCACGTCCAAATTGTGCAAAAGATGTTCCTTCTGGAAGGAGGAGTAGGACACAAGAAAGGAACAACAATCTCCTGATCAATGTTCTTGTCTGAAACAACCTTAGGAAGAAAACCAAGTTTAGTACGAAAAACCAAATTATAAGGGAAGGTGAATTATATTGTAATGCCAAAATTTCATACACTCTTCGAGCAGAAGAAATGGCAACAAGAAATAAAAATTTTCCACGATAACAACTTAATATCTATGGAATGCATAGGCACAAACGGAACCCCTTGAAGAACTAAATTCAAACTCCATGGAGGAGCAAGTGGTTTAAACACAGGCCTGATTTTAATCAAAGCCTGATAAAAGTGTTGAATATCTGGAACATCTGCCAGACCCTTGAGTAACAAAAAAAGATAAAGCAGATATCTGACCCTTTAGGGAACTTGCTGATAAACCCTTCTCCAATCCTCCTTGGAGAAAAGACAAAATCCTAGAAATCCTAATTCTACTCCATGAGTAGCCCTTGGATTCACACCAATAAAGATATTTAAGCCATAGCTTATGGCAAATCTTCCTAGTTACAGGTTTACACGCCTGAATTAAGGCATCTATGACCGAATCAGAGAAACCTCGCTTGTCTAGGATCAGCCGTTCAATCTCCAAGCAGTCAGCTTCAGAGAATCTAGATTTAAATGATTGAAGGGTCCCTGAATCAGAAGGTCCTTTCTAAAAACGGAAGCCTCCAAGGGGGTAGAGACGACATCTCTACCAGATCTGCATACCAGATCCTGTGAAGACAGGCTGGAGCTATGAGAATCACTGAAACCCTTTCCCGTCTGATCTGGACAATCACTCGAGGAAGGAGAGCAAATGGATGAAAAAGCGATATTAGATTAAAGGATCAAGAGGCCGCCAGAGCATCTATCAGAGCCGCCTGAGGAACTCTGGATCTCGACCCGTACCACGGAAGTTTGGCGTTCTGTGCTGTATGCTCTGAGATCCAACTCCGGCTGACCCTATTTGAGGACCAGACTGGAGAACACATCCTGATGAGAAAAAAAATTGTCAACAGACAACAATAATGGATCTCCACCCACCGAATTATTCTGGACACCTCTCATCGCCAAGGAACTCCTTGTTCCACCCTGATGATTGATGTAGGTAAATGACATTATGTTGTCCAAATGGAACCTGGTAAACTGAACGAAGTCAACAGGCCAGTCCAGGCGAGCATTGTAGATCGCATTCAGATCCAGAATGTTTAAGAGTAACAAAGACTGTGTCTGAGAACATATCCCCCGAGCCCTCAGGGAGTCCCGAACTGCTCCTTACCCCAGAAGGCTGGCATGTGTTGTCACAATCCCCCAGTATTGTCTGCGAAAACATATCCCCTGGGAGAGATGAGCTAGAGACGACAACCAACGAAGAGACTCCTTTGTCTCCCATGCCAATAGAAGTCGAGGGGACAAGTTCCAAATAATTTATGAGCATGTCCAACTGCAGAGCTCTGAGATGAAAGCAAGCAAACGGGACAATGTCCATAGCCGCTAACATCAGATCTATTAACTCCATGCACTGATCCACTGAAGGGCGAAGAGAAGATTGCAGAGCCAGATCAAATAGAGAATCTTTAACTTCCCAACATCCGTCGGAAAAAAAAACTTCATAGACAGAGAATCTATGATGGTCCCTATAAAGGTCACTCTTGTATGAGGAACTAAAGAGCTCTTTTCTAGAGCACCATCCACCAGTCTGACCGTAGGAAAGTCACTTGAGTGATTCTGCTAGCTGAAAGGACGGTGCCTGAACTAGAATGTCGTCCACATACAGCGCCACCGCAATGCCCTTTGAACCAAGTACTGCAAGCAGAGACCCCTGAACCTTTGTGAATGTTCTGGGAGCCGTGGCAAGACCTAAAGGAGAAACCACAAACTGCAAATGTTTATCTAGAAAGGCAAACCTTAAAGGGACACTGTACCCAAAAATTTTATTTTGTAATTCAGAAAGAGCATGCAATTTTAAGCAACTTTCTAATTTACTCCTATTATCAATTTTTCTTCATTCTCTTGCTATCATTATTTGAAAAAGAAGGCATCTTAAGCTTTTTTTTGGTTTCAGTACTCTGGACAGCACTTTTTTATTGGTGGATGAATTTATCCACCAATCAGCAAGGACAACCCAGGTTGTTCACCAAAAATGGGCCGGCATCTAAACTTACATTCTTGCATTTCAAATAAAGATACCAAGAGAATGAAGAAAATTTGATAATAGGAGTAAATTAGAAAGTTGCTTAAAATTTCATGCTCTATCTGAATCACGAAAGAAAATTTTTGGGTACAGTGTCCCTTTAAGAACCTGTGATGATCCCAGGGAAAGGGAACGTGCAGGTACGCGTCCTTTAACCCTTAAAGAACGAAAACAAATAGCTTCCCACTGGAAGGACAGTCCACTAAGAAACTTGAGTAGACTCTTGAAATCTAAAAGGTGGTCTGAAGGTTCCCTCCTGTTTTGGGAACCCCAACCCGATTGGGATAAAAAACTCAGAACCGGTACCTTCCTGAAAAAACTAAACCTGCCTCAGGAGAGCTTTTGATTGAACCAAAGCCTGAGCAAGGGTGGAAAGACTGCCCCTTACAAGATCCGATGCTGGATCGGGAGCATGTCCATCCATTTTTTTTTATTTTTTTTTTTTAAATGTTTAAATTTACAAAAGACATTATTTCCCTCAAGCCAGGTCCCAACAGGGACTTCTCCCTGTAAGGAATCACTAAAGCTTAGACTTATAACATACCTCCGTAGAACAAGGCTCTAACCATAAAGCCCCGTGAGCTGGAACAGAGCAAACTATGCTCCCAGTTTGATAAGTTGGAGAATTTGAAATAAAAGAA